>NC_045784.1:22626536-22926892 GCF_008692025.1 Phocoena sinus | reverse complement strand
GGAAAAGGAGAAGTCACAATGCCACTCTTTGCACATGGCATGATTCTATACTTGGAGAATCCTAAAGATGCCGCCGTAAAACTAGTACAGCTAATCCACGGATTTGGAAACGTTGCAGGACAAAATATTAATGCACAGAAATCCCTTGCATTCCTATACATGAAGGAAGAAAAAAAGAAGGAAATTAAGGAAGGACTCCCATTTACCCCTGCAAGTAAAGGAGTAAAATACCTAGGAATAAACCTACCGAGGGAGACAGGAAACCTGTATACAGAGAAGTATAAGACACTGATGAATGAAACTGAGGATGATACAAACAGATGAAGAGATATACCATGTTCTTGGATTGGAAGAATGAATATTATGAAAATGACTATACTACCCAAAGCAGTCTACATATTCAGTGCAATCCCTCTCAAATTACCAATGGCAATTTTTTACAAAACTAGGACAAAAAATCTTAAAATGTGTTTGGAGACCCAACCCTCCCCGAGTGGTCAGAGCAGTTTGATTGAAAAAAAAAGCAGCTGGAGGAATCAGGCTCCGTGAATTCACACTGTACTACAAAGCTACAGCAACCAAGACAGCATTGGACTGGCACAGAAACAGAAATATAGATCAATGCAACGGGGTAGAAAGCCCAGAGATAAAGCCACACGCCTATGGTCAACTAATCTCTGACAAAGGAGGCATGGATACACAATGGAGAAGAGACTGTCTCTTGAATACGTGGTGCTGGGGAAACTGGACAGAGACATGTAAAACAATAAGATTAGAACACTCCCAAACACCGTACACAAAAGTTAAGTCAAAATGGAACAGAGACCCAAACTTAAGTCTGGACACTGTAAAACTCGTAGAGGAAAACCTAGGAAGAACATCGTTGGACATAAACCGCAAGAAGATCCTTTGTAATCCTCCTGCTAGAGTCATGGAAATAAAAACAGAAATATACAACTGGGACCTCAGAAAACTTAAAAGATTTTGTTAAGCACAGGAAACGATGAAAAAGATGAACACACAACCCTCAGGATGGGAAAAATATTTACATACAAATCAGCGGTCTGAGCATCAATCTCAAAAATATGTAATCAGCTCATGCTGCTTGGTATTAAAGAAACCAACAACCCAGTCTTAAAATGGGCAGAAGACTATTCTCCACAGAAGACATTACAGGTGGCCAACAAGCAGATAAAAACCTGCTCAACATCACTAATTATTAGAGAGATGCACATCAAAACTACACTGAGGTATCACCTCACACCATTTAGAACGGCCGACATCAGAAAAATCAACAAAAAAACGGCTGCTGGACACGGTGTGGAGGAAAGAGAACACCCTTGCACTCTTGGTGGGAGTGTAAATTGCTAGAGCCACTAGGGAGGGGAGGAAGGAGAGTCCTTATAAGAACTAAAATGAGAAATACCATATGACCCAGCGATCCCACTGGAGGGCATAAACCCAGAGAAGAGCATAATTCTAAAAGACACAGCACCCAAACGTTCATTGCAGCACTATGCACAATAGCCTGGTCATGGAAACAACCTAAATGGCCACCCGGGAAACGACCTAAGCGCCCATCATCGGATGAATGGATAAAGAAGATGTGGCACATATACACAATGGAATATTACTCAGCCTTAAAAAGAAATGAAATTGAGCTATTTGTAATGAGATGGATAGACCTAGAGTCTGTCATACAGAGTGAAGTAAGTCAGAAAGAAAAAGACAAATACCGTATGCTAACACATATATATGGAATTTAAGGGGGAAAAATGTCATGAAGAACCTAGGGGTAAGACAGGAATAAAGACGCAGACCTACTGGAGAACGGACTTGAGGATATGGGGAGGGGGAAGGGTGAGTTTTGACAGGGCGAGAGAGAGTCACGGACATATACACACTAACAAACGTAGTAAGGTAGATAGCTAGGGGGAAGCAGCCGCAAGGCACAGGGATATTAGCTCGGGGCTTTGTGACAGCCTGGAGGGGTGGGATGGGGAGAGTGGGAGGGAGGGAGACGCAAGAGTGAAGACATATGGGAACATGTGTATATGTGTGGCTGATGCACTTTGTTATAAAGCAGAAACTAACACACCATTGTAAAGCAATTATACCCCAATAAAGATGTTTAAAAAAGAATAAATAAATAAAAAATAAAATAAAATAAATGGCCACCCGAAGACGAATGGATAAAGAAGATGTGGTACCTATATGCCGTGGAATATTATACAGCCACGAAAAGGAACTATGTTGGTTCATGTGTACAGGCGTGGGTAGATCTGGACACTGTCGTACAGAGAGAAGTCAGTCAGAAAGTGTAAAACGGGTATCGTATATAAAAGCACATATACTCAACCTAGAGAAATGGTACAGGTGAACCGGTGGGCAGGATAGAATTGATACACAGATGTGGAGAAATAACGTATGGCCACCAAGGGGGGAAAGTGGAGGGGTTCGTGGTGGCTGTGTGATGAATTCGGAGATTGGTTTTGACATATATACAGTAACAGGTATAAGATGGATAACTAATAAGGACCTGCTGTATCAGAAAATGAAGTAGCATTCCAAAGTTCAAAGCCAATAAGATCAAAGGAGGAAGTCGTGTTCGTGTGAACCAATCATTTACAATACAGACAACAAACTCTGAAGGTAGTTGGGACTGTCAATTAAAAGGTAGAAAAAGAAGAAAGAAATGACTGAAACAGCAACAAAGGAAACAATATCAAAGGTAAAAATAACAAAAAGCTGGTTCTTTGAGAAGATAATCCATATCGATAAATCTTTAGCCAGACTCATGAAAATGAAGAGGGAGAGGACTGAAATCAGTAAAATTAGAAAGGTCAAAGAAGTTACAGTGGACAACCCAGAAATACAACACTTCGTAAGGGACTACTGCAATCAACTCTATGCTAATAAAATGGACATTCTGGAAGAAATGGACAAATTCTTAGAAAGGTACGACCTTCCAAGACTGAAGCAGCAAAAAAATCGAAAATATGAACAGTCCCAGTATTAGTAATGAACTTGAAACTCTGATTACAAATCGTCCAACCAACAAAAGTCCAGGACCAGATGGCTTCACAGGTTCTCTCTGTCCAATATGTAGAAAAGAACTAACACCCACCTTTCTCAAACTCTTCCAAACTATTAGCGTGGAAGGAACACTCTGAAACTTTTTCTGTGAGGCCACCGTCACCCTGTGAGGAAAACCAGACAAAGATAGTAGGAAAAAAGTTACACCACGGTATCACTGATGAACTTGGATGCAAAGCGGCTCAACAAAATGGCAGCCCACAGAATCCAACACCACGTTAAAAGTATCATACCTCACGATCAAGTGGGATTTATCCCAGGGATGCAAGCGTTCTTCAATACACGCAAATCAATGTGATTCCCCCTATTGACAAATTGAAGAGGGGAAACCATATGATCAAGTCAGTCGATGCAGAAAAGCTTGTGACAAATGTCAACACACATTTGTGATATAAAGCCTCCGGGACGTGGGCTTAGAGGGAACCTCACTCGACTTAATCAAGGACGTATACAACAAACCCGCAGCAAACATTTTCAGTGTTGGAGAACTCAAAGCATGTCCTCTAAGATCAGGAACAAGACAAGGATGACCACTCTCACCACTATTATTCAACATAGTCTTGGAACTTCTAGCCACGGGAATCAGAGCAGCAAAAGAAAGAAAAGGAAGACACATTGGAAAAGGAGAAGTCACAATGCCACTCTTTGCACATGGCATGATTCTATACTTGGAGAATCCTAAAGATGCCGCCGTAAAACTAGTACAGCTAATCCACGGATTTGGAAACGTTGCAGGACAAAATATTAATGCACAGAAATCCCTTGCATTCCTATACATGAAGGAAGAAAAAAAGAAGGAAATTAAGGAAGGACTCCCATTTACCCCTGCAAGTAAAGGAGTAAAATACCTAGGAATAAACCTACCGAGGGAGACAGGAAACCTGTATACAGAGAAGTATAAGACACTGATGAATGAAACTGAGGATGATACAAACAGATGAAGAGATATACCATGTTCTTGGATTGGAAGAATGAATATTATGAAAATGACTATACTACCCAAAGCAGTCTACATATTCAGTGCAATCCCTCTCAAATTACCAATGGCAATTTTTTACAAAACTAGGACAAAAAATCTTAAAATGTGTTTGGAGACCCAACCCTCCCCGAGTGGTCAAAGCAGTTTGATTGAAAAAAAAAGCAGCTGGAGGAATCAGGCTCCGTGAATTCACACTGTACTACAAAGCTACAGCAACCAAGACAGCATTGGACTGGCACAGAAACAGAAATATAGATCAATGCAACGGGGTAGAAAGCCCAGAGATAAAGCCACACGCCTATGGTCAACTAATCTCTGACAAAGGAGGCATGGATACACAATGGAGAAGAGACTGTCTCTTGAATACGTGGTGCTGGGGAAACTGGACAGAGACATGTAAAACAATAAGATTAGAACACTCCCAAACACCGTACACAAAAGTTAAGTCAAAATGGAACAGAGACCCAAACTTAAGTCTGGACACTGTAAAACTCGTAGAGGAAAACCTAGGAAGAACATCGTTGGACATAAACCGCAAGAAGATCCTTTGTAATCCTCCTGCTAGAGTCATGGAAATAAAAACAGAAATATACAACTGGGACCTCAGAAAACTTAAAAGATTTTGTTAAGCACAGGAAACGATGAAAAAGATGAACACACAACCCTCAGGATGGGAAAAATATTTACATACAAATCAGCGGTCTGAGCATCAATCTCAAAAATATGTAATCAGCTCATGCTGCTTGGTATTAAAGAAACCAACAACCCAGTCTTAAAATGGGCAGAAGACTATTCTCCACAGAAGACATTACAGGTGGCCAACAAGCAGATAAAAACCTGCTCAACATCACTAATTATTAGAGAGATGCACATCAAAACTACACTGAGGTATCACCTCACACCATTTAGAACGGCCGACATCAGAAAAATCAACAAAAAAACGGCTGCTGGACACGGTGTGGAGGAAAGAGAACACCCTTGCACTCTTGGTGGGAGTGTAAATTGCTAGAGCCACTAGGGAGGGGAGGAAGGAGAGTCCTTATAAGAACTAAAATGAGAAATACCATATGACCCAGCGATCCCACTGGAGGGCATAAACCCAGAGAAGAGCATAATTCTAAAAGACACAGCACCCAAACGTTCATTGCAGCACTATGCACAATAGCCTGGTCATGGAAACAACCTAAATGGCCACCCGGGAAACGACCTAAGCGCCCATCATCGGATGAATGGATAAAGAAGATGTGGCACATATACACAATGGAATATTACTCAGCCTTAAAAAGAAATGAAATTGAGCTATTTGTAATGAGATGGATAGACCTAGAGTCTGTCATACAGAGTGAAGTAAGTCAGAAAGAAAAAGACAAATACCGTATGCTAACACATATATATGGAATTTAAGGGGGAAAAATGTCATGAAGAACCTAGGGGTAAGACAGGAATAAAGACGCAGACCTACTGGAGAACGGACTTGAGGATATGGGGAGGGGGAAGGGTGAGTTTTGACAGGGCGAGAGGGAGTCATGGACATATACACACTAACAAACATAGTAAGGTAGATAGCTAGGGGGAAGCAGCCGCAAGGCACAGGGATATAAGCTCGGGGCTTTGGGACAGCCTGGAGGGGTGGGAGGGGGAGAGTGGGTGGGAGGGAGACGCAAGAGGGAAGACACATGGGAGCACATGTATATGTATAGCTGATTCACTTTGTTATAAATCAGAAACTAACACACCATTGTAAAGCGATTATACCCCAATAAAGATGTTAAAAAAAAAAAAAAAAAAAGAAATGAAATTGAGCTATTTGTAATGAGATGGATAGACCTACAGTCTGTCATACAGAGTGAAGTAAGTCAGAAAGAAAAAGACAAATACCGTATGCTAACACATACATATGGAATTTAAGGGGAAACAATGTCATGAAGAACCTAGGGGTAAGACAGGAATAAAGACGCAGACCTACTGGAGAACGGACTTGAGGATATGGGGAGGGGGAAGGGTGAGTTTTGACAGGGCGAGAGAGAGTCACGGACATATACACACTAACAAACGTAGTAAGGTAGATAGCTAGGGGGAAGCAGCCGCAAGGCACAGGGATATTAGCTCGGGGCTTTGTGACAGCCTGGAGGGGTGGGATGGGGAGAGTGGGAGGGAGGGAGACGCAAGAGTGAAGACATATGGGAACATGTGTATATGTGTGGCTGATGCACTTTGTTATAAAGCAGAAACTAACACACCATTGTAAAGCAATTATACCCCAATAAAGATGTTTAAAAAAGAATAAATAAATAAAAAATAAAATAAAATAAATGGCCACCCGAAGACGAATGGATAAAGAAGATGTGGTACCTATATGCCGTGGAATATTATACAGCCACGAAAAGGAACTATGTTGGTTCATGTGTACAGGCGTGGGTAGATCTGGACACTGTCGTACAGAGAGAAGTCAGTCAGAAAGTGTAAAACGGGTATCGTATATAAAAGCACATATACTCAACCTAGAGAAATGGTACAGGTGAACCGGTGGGCAGGATAGAATTGATACACAGATGTGGAGAAATAACGTATGGCCACCAAGGGGGGAAAGTGGAGGGGTTCGTGGTGGCTGTGTGATGAATTCGGAGATTGGTTTTGACATATATACAGTAACAGGTATAAGATGGATAACTAATAAGGACCTGCTGTATCAGAAAATGAAGTAGCATTCCAAAGTTCAAAGCCAATAAGATCAAAGGAGGAAGTCGTGTTCGTGTGAACCAATCATTTACAATACAGACAACAAACTCTGAAGGTAGTTGGGACTGTCAATTAAAAGGTAGAAAAAGAAGAAAGAAATGACTGAAACAGCAACAAAGGAAACAATATCAAAGGTAAAAATAACAAAAAGCTGGTTCTTTGAGAAGATAATCCATATCGATAAATCTTTAGCCAGACTCATGAAAATGAAGAGGGAGAGGACTGAAATCAGTAAAATTAGAAAGGTCAAAGAAGTTACAGTGGACAACCCAGAAATACAACACTTCGTAAGGGACTACTGCAATCAACTCTATGCTAATAAAATGGACATTCTGGAAGAAATGGACAAATTCTTAGAAAGGTACGACCTTCCAAGACTGAAGCAGCAAAAAAATCGAAAATATGAACAGTCCCAGTATTAGTAATGAACTTGAAACTCTGATTACAAATCGTCCAACCAACAAAAGTCCAGGACCAGATGGCTTCACAGGTTCTCTCTGTCCAATATGTAGAAAAGAACTAACACCCACCTTTCTCAAACTCTTCCAAACTATTAGCGTGGAAGGAACACTCTGAAACTTTTTCTGTGAGGCCACCGTCACCCTGTGAGGAAAACCAGACAAAGATAGTAGGAAAAAAAGTTACACCACGGTATCACTGATGAACTTGGATGCAAAGCGGCTCAACAAAATGGCAGCCCACAGAATCCAACACCACGTTAAAAGTATCATACCTCACGATCAAGTGGGATTTATCCCAGGGATGCAAGCGTTCTTCAATACACGCAAATCAATGTGATTCCCCCTATTGACAAATTGAAGAGGGGAAACCATATGATCAAGTCAGTCGATGCAGAAAAGCTTGTGACAAATGTCAACACACATTTGTGATATAAAGCCTCCGGGACGTGGGCTTAGAGGGAACCTCACTCGACTTAATCAAGGACGTATACAACAAACCCGCAGCAAACATTTTCAGTGTTGGAGAACTCAAAGCATGTCCTCTAAGATCAGGAACAAGACAAGGATGACCACTCTCACCACTATTATTCAACATAGTCTTGGAACTTCTAGCCACGGGAATCAGAGCAGCAAAAGAAAGAAAAGGAAGACACATTGGAAAAGGAGAAGTCACAATGCCACTCTTTGCACATGGCATGATTCTATACTTGGAGAATCCTAAAGATGCCGCCGTAAAACTAGTACAGCTAATCCACGGATTTGGAAACGTTGCAGGACAAAATATTAATGCACAGAAATCCCTTGCATTCCTATACATGAAGGAAGAAAAAAAGAAGGAAATTAAGGAAGGACTCCCATTTACCCCTGCAAGTAAAGGAGTAAAATACCTAGGAATAAACCTACCGAGGGAGACAGGAAACCTGTATACAGAGAAGTATAAGACACTGATGAATGAAACTGAGGATGATACAAACAGATGAAGAGATATACCATGTTCTTGGATTGGAAGAATGAATATTATGAAAATGACTATACTACCCAAAGCAGTCTACATATTCAGTGCAATCCCTCTCAAATTACCAATGGCAATTTTTTACAAAACTAGGACAAAAAATCTTAAAATGTGTTTGGAGACCCAACCCTCCCCGAGTGGTCAGAGCAGTTTGATTGAAAAAAAAAGCAGCTGGAGGAATCAGGCTCCGTGAATTCACACTGTACTACAAAGCTACAGCAACCAAGACAGCATTGGACTGGCACAGAAACAGAAATATAGATCAATGCAACGGGGTAGAAAGCCCAGAGATAAAGCCACACGCCTATGGTCAACTAATCTCTGACAAAGGAGGCATGGATACACAATGGAGAAGAGACTGTCTCTTGAATACGTGGTGCTGGGGAAACTGGACAGAGACATGTAAAACAATAAGATTAGAACACTCCCAAACACCGTACACAAAAGTTAAGTCAAAATGGAACAGAGACCCAAACTTAAGTCTGGACACTGTAAAACTCGTAGAGGAAAACCTAGGAAGAACATCGTTGGACATAAACCGCAAGAAGATCCTTTGTAATCCTCCTGCTAGAGTCATGGAAATAAAAACAGAAATATACAACTGGGACCTCAGAAAACTTAAAAGATTTTGTTAAGCACAGGAAACGATGAAAAAGATGAACACACAACCCTCAGGATGGGAAAAATATTTACATACAAATCAGCGGTCTGAGCATCAATCTCAAAAATATGTAATCAGCTCATGCTGCTTGGTATTAAAGAAACCAACAACCCAGTCTTAAAATGGGCAGAAGACTATTCTCCACAGAAGACATTACAGGTGGCCAACAAGCAGATAAAAACCTGCTCAACATCACTAATTATTAGAGAGATGCACATCAAAACTACACTGAGGTATCACCTCACACCATTTAGAACGGCCGACATCAGAAAAATCAACAATAAAACGGCTGCTGGACACGGTGTGGAGGAAAGAGAACACCCTTGCACTCTTGGTGGGAGTGTAAATTGCTAGAGCCACTAGGGAGGGGAGGAAGGAGAGTCCTTATAAGAACTAAAATGAGAAATACCATATGACCCAGCGATCCCACTGGAGGGCATAAACCCAGAGAAGAGCATAATTCTAAAAGACACAGCACCCAAACGTTCATTGCAGCACTATGCACAATAGCCTGGTCATGGAAACAACCTAAATGGCCACCCGGGAAACGACCTAAGCGCCCATCATCGGATGAATGGATAAAGAAGATGTGGCACATATACACAATGGAATATTACTCAGCCTTAAAAAGAAATGAAATTGAGCTATTTGTAATGAGATGGATAGACCTAGAGTCTGTCATACAGAGTGAAGTAAGTCAGAAAGAAAAAGACAGATACCGTATGCTAACACATATATATGGAATTTAAGGGGGAAAAATGTCATGAAGAACCTAGGGGTAAGACAGGAATAAAGACGCAGACCTACTGGAGAACGGACTTGAGGATATGGGGAGGGGGAAGGGTGAGTTTTGACAGGGCGAGAGAGAGTCACGGACATATACACACTAACAAACGTAGTAAGGTAGATAGCTAGGGGGAAGCAGCCGCAAGGCACAGGGATATTAGCTCGGGGCTTTGTGACAGCCTGGAGGGGTGGGATGGGGAGAGTGGGAGGGAGGGAGACGCAAGAGTGAAGACATATGGGAACATGTGTATATGTGTGGCTGATGCACTTTGTTATAAAGCAGAAACTAACACACCATTGTAAAGCAATTATACCCCAATAAAGATGTTTAAAAAAGAATAAATAAATAAAAAATAAAATAAAATAAATGGCCACCCGAAGACGAATGGATAAAGAAGATGTGGTACCTATATGCCGTGGAATATTATACAGCCACGAAAAGGAACTATGTTGGTTCATGTGTACAGGCGTGGGTAGATCTGGACACTGTCGTACAGAGAGAAGTCAGTCCGAAAGTGTAAAACGGGTATCGTATATAAAAGCACATATACTCAACCTAGAGAAATGGTACAGGTGAACCGGTGGGCAGGATAGAATTGATACACAGATGTGGAGAAATAACGTATGGCCACCAAGGGGGGAAAGTGGAGGGGTTCGTGGTGGCTGTGTGATGAATTCGGAGATTGGTTTTGACATATATACAGTAACAGGTATAAGATGGATAACTAATAAGGACCTGCTGTATCAGAAAATGAAGTAGCATTCCAAAGTTCAAAGCCAATAAGATCAAAGGAGGAAGTCGTGTTCGTGTGAACCAATCATTTACAATACAGACAACAAACTCTGAAGGTAGTTGGGACTGTCAATTAAAAGGTAGAAAAAGAAGAAAGAAATGACTGAAACAGCAACAAAGGAAACAATATCAAAGGTAAAAATAACAAAAAGCTGGTTCTTTGAGAAGATAATCCATATCGATAAATCTTTAGCCAGACTCATGAAAATGAAGAGGGAGAGGACTGAAATCAGTAAAATTAGAAAGGTCAAAGAAGTTACAGTGGACAACCCAGAAATACAACACTTCGTAAGGGACTACTGCAATCAACTCTATGCTAATAAAATGGACATTCTGGAAGAAATGGACAAATTCTTAGAAAGGTACGACCTTCCAAGACTGAAGCAGCAAAAAAATCGAAAATATGAACAGTCCCAGTATTAGTAATGAACTTGAAACTCTGATTACAAATCGTCCAACCAACAAAAGTCCAGGACCAGATGGCTTCACAGGTTCTCTCTGTCCAATATGTAGAAAAGAACTAACACCCACCTTTCTCAAACTCTTCCAAACTATTAGCGTGGAAGGAACACTCTGAAACTTTTTCTGTGAGGCCACCGTCACCCTGTGAGGAAAACCAGACAAAGATAGTAGGAAAAAAAGTTACACCACGGTATCACTGATGAACTTGGATGCAAAGCGGCTCAACAAAATGGCAGCCCACAGAATCCAACACCACGTTAAAAGTATCATACCTCACGATCAAGTGGGATTTATCCCAGGGATGCAAGCGTTCTTCAATACACGCAAATCAATGTGATTCCCCCTATTGACAAATTGAAGAGGGGAAACCATATGATCAAGTCAGTCGATGCAGAAAAGCTTGTGACAAATGTCAACACACATTTGTGATATAAAGCCTCCGGGACGTGGGCTTAGAGGGAACCTCACTCGACTTAATCAAGGACGTATACAACAAACCCGCAGCAAACATTTTCAGTGTTGGAGAACTCAAAGCATGTCCTCTAAGATCAGGAACAAGACAAGGATGACCACTCTCACCACTATTATTCAACATAGTCTTGGAACTTCTAGCCACGGGAATCAGAGCAGCAAAAGAAAGAAAAGGAAGACACATTGGAAAAGGAGAAGTCACAATGCCACTCTTTGCACATGGCATGATTCTATACTTGGAGAATCCTAAAGATGCCGCCGTAAAACTAGTACAGCTAATCCACGGATTTGGAAACGTTGCAGGACAAAATATTAATGCACAGAAATCCCTTGCATTCCTATACATGAAGGAAGAAAAAAAGAAGGAAATTAAGGAAGGACTCCCATTTACCCCTGCAAGTAAAGGAGTAAAATACCTAGGAATAAACCTACCGAGGGAGACAGGAAACCTGTATACAGAGAAGTATAAGACACTGATGAATGAAACTGAGGATGATACAAACAGATGAAGAGATATACCATGTTCTTGGATTGGAAGAATGAATATTATGAAAATGACTATACTACCCAAAGCAGTCTACATATTCAGTGCAATCCCTCTCAAATTACCAATGGCAATTTTTTACAAAACTAGGACAAAAAATCTTAAAATGTGTTTGGAGACCCAACCCTCCCCGAGTGGTCAGAGCAGTTTGATTGAAAAAAAAAGCAGCTGGAGGAATCAGGCTCCGTGAATTCACACTGTACTACAAAGCTACAGCAACCAAGACAGCATTGGACTGGCACAGAAACAGAAATATAGATCAATGCAACGGGGTAGAAAGCCCAGAGATAAAGCCACACGCCTATGGTCAACTAATCTCTGACAAAGGAGGCATGGATACACAATGGAGAAGAGACTGTCTCTTGAATACGTGGTGCTGGGGAAACTGGACAGAGACATGTAAAACAATAAGATTAGAACACTCCCAAACACCGTACACAAAAGTTAAGTCAAAATGGAACAGAGACCCAAACTTAAGTCTGGACACTGTAAAACTCGTAGAGGAAAACCTAGGAAGAACATCGTTGGACATAAACCGCAAGAAGATCCTTTGTAATCCTCCTGCTAGAGTCATGGAAATAAAAACAGAAATATACAACTGGGACCTCAGAAAACTTAAAAGATTTTGTTAAGCACAGGAAACGATGAAAAAGATGAACACACAACCCTCAGGATGGGAAAAATATTTACATACAAATCAGCGGTCTGAGCATCAATCTCAAAAATATGTAATCAGCTCATGCTGCTTGGTATTAAAGAAACCAACAACCCAGTCTTAAAATGGGCAGAAGACTATTCTCCACAGAAGACATTACAGGTGGCCAACAAGCAGATAAAAACCTGCTCAACATCACTAATTATTAGAGAGATGCACATCAAAACTACACTGAGGTATCACCTCACACCATTTAGAACGGCCGACATCAGAAAAATCAACAATAAAACGGCTGCTGGACACGGTGTGGAGGAAAGAGAACACCCTTGCACTCTTGGTGGGAGTGTAAATTGCTAGAGCCACTAGGGAGGGGAGGAAGGAGAGTCCTTATAAGAACTAAAATGAGAAATACCATATGACCCAGCGATCCCACTGGAGGGCATAAACCCAGAGAAGAGCATAATTCTAAAAGACACAGCACCCAAACGTTTATTGCAGCACTATGCACAATAGCCTGGTCATGGAAACAACCTAAATGGCCACCCGGGAAACGACCTAAGCGCCCATCATCGGATGAATGGATAAAGAAGATGTGGCACATATACACAATGGAATATTACTCAGCCTTAAAAAGAAATGAAATTGAGCTATTTGTAATGAGATGGATAGACCTAGAGTCTGTCATACAGAGTGATGTAAGTCAGAAAGAAAAAGACAGATACCGTATGCTAACACATATATATGGAATTTAAGGGGGAAAAATGTCATGAAGAACCTAGGGGTAAGACAGGAATAAAGACGCAGACCTACTGGAGAACGGACTTGAGGATATGGGGAGGGGGAAGGGTGAGTTTTGACAGGGCGAGAGAGAGTCACGGACATATACACACTAACAAACGTAGTAAGGTAGATAGCTAGGGGGAAGCAGCCGCAAGGCACAGGGATATTAGCTCGGGGCTTTGTGACAGCCTGGAGGGGTGGGATGGGGAGAGTGGGAGGGAGGGAGACGCAAGAGTGAAGACATATGGGAACATGTGTATATGTGTGGCTGATGCACTTTGTTATAAAGCAGAAACTAACACACCATTGTAAAGCAATTATACCCCAATAAAGATGTTTAAAAAAGAATAAATAAATAAAAAATAAAATAAAATAAATGGCCACCCGAAGACGAGTGGATAAAGAAGATGTGGTACCTATATGCCGTGGAATATTATACAGCCACGAAAAGGAACTATGTTGGTTCATGTGTACAGGCGTGGGTAGATCTGGACACTGTCGTACAGAGAGAAGTCAGTCAGAAAGTGTAAAACGGGTATCGTATATAAAAGCACATATACTCAACCTAGAGAAATGGTACAGGTGAACCGGTGGGCAGGATAGAATTGATACACAGATGTGGAGAAATAACGTATGGCCACCAAGGGGGGAAAGTGGAGGGGTTCGTGGTGGCTGTGTGATGAATTCGGAGATTGGTTTTGACATATATACAGTAACAGGTATAAGATGGATAACTAATAAGGACCTGCTGTATCAGAAAATGAAGTAGCATTCCAAAGTTCAAAGCCAATAAGATCAAAGGAGGAAGTCGTGTTCGTGTGAACCAATCATTTACAATACAGACAACAAACTCTGAAGGTAGTTGGGACTGTCAATTAAAAGGTAGAAAAAGAAGAAAGAAATGACTGAAACAGCAACAAAGGAAACAATATCAAAGGTAAAAATAACAAAAAGCTGGTTCTTTGAGAAGATAATCCATATCGATAAATCTTTAGCCAGACTCATGAAAATGAAGAGGGAGAGGACTGAAATCAGTAAAATTAGAAAGGTCAAAGAAGTTACAGTGGACAACCCAGAAATACAACACTTCGTAAGGGACTACTGCAATCAACTCTATGCTAATAAAATGGACATTCTGGAAGAAATGGACAAATTCTTAGAAAGGTACGACCTTCCAAGACTGAAGCAGCAAAAAAATCGAAAATATGAACAGTCCCAGTATTAGTAATGAACTTGAAACTCTGATTACAAATCGTCCAACCAACAAAAGTCCAGGACCAGATGGCTTCACAGGTTCTCTCTGTCCAATATGTAGAAAAGAACTAACACCCACCTTTCTCAAACTCTTCCAAACTATTAGCGTGGAAGGAACACTCTGAAACTTTTTCTGTGAGGCCACCGTCACCCTGTGAGGAAAACCAGACAAAGATAGTAGGAAAAAAAGTTACACCACGGTATCACTGATGAACTTGGATGCAAAGCGGCTCAACAAAATGGCAGCCCACAGAATCCAACACCACGTTAAAAGTATCATACCTCACGATCAAGTGGGATTTATCCCAGGGATGCAAGCGTTCTTCAATACACGCAAATCAATGTGATTCCCCCTATTGACAAATTGAAGAGGGGAAACCATATGATCAAGTCAGTCGATGCAGAAAAGCTTGTGACAAATGTCAACACACATTTGTGATATAAAGCCTCCGGGACGTGGGCTTAGAGGGAACCTCACTTGACTTAATCAAGGACGTATACAACAAACCCGCAGCAAACATTTTCAGTGTTGGAGAACTCAAAGCATGTCCTCTAAGATCAGGAACAAGACAAGGATGACCACTCTCACCACTATTATTCAACATAGTCTTGGAACTTCTAGCCACGGGAATCAGAGCAGCAAAAGAAAGAAAAGGAAGACACATTGGAAAAGGAGAAGTCACAATGCCACTCTTTGCACATGGCATGATTCTATACTTGGAGAATCCTAAAGATGCCGCCGTAAAACTAGTACAGCTAATCCACGGATTTGGAAATGTTGCAGGACAAAATATTAATGCACAGAAATCCCTTGCATTCCTATACATGAAGGAAGAAAAAAAGAAGGAAATTAAGGAAGGACTCCCATTTACCCCTGCAAGTAAAGGAGTAAAATACCTTGGAATAAACCTACCGAGGGAGACAGGAAACCTGTATACAGAGAAGTATAAGACACTGATGAATGAAACTGAGGATGATACAAACAGATGAAGAGATATACCATGTTCTTGGATTGGAAGAATGAATATTATGAAAATGACTATACTACCCAAAGCAGTCTACATATTCAGTGCAATCCCTCTCAAATTACCAATGGCAATTTTTTACAAAACTAGGACAAAAAATCTTAAAATGTGTTTGGAGACCCAACCCTCCCCGAGTGGTCAAAGCAGTTTGATTGAAAAAAAAAGCAGCTGGAGGAATCAGGCTCCGTGAATTCACACTGTACTACAAAGCTACAGCAACCAAGACAGCATTGGACTGGCACAGAAACAGAAATATAGATCAATGCAACGGGGTAGAAAGCCCAGAGATAAAGCCACACGCCTATGGTCAACTAATCTCTGACAAAGGAGGCATGGATACACAATGGAGAAGAGACTGTCTCTTGAATACGTGGTGCTGGGGAAACTGGACAGAGACATGTAAAACAATAAGATTAGAACACTCCCAAACACCGTACACAAAAGTTAAGTCAAAATGGAACAGAGACCCAAACTTAAGTCTGGACACTGTAAAACTCGTAGAGGAAAACCTAGGAAGAACATCGTTGGACATAAACCGCAAGAAGATCCTTTGTAATCCTCCTGCTAGAGTCATGGAAATAAAAACAGAAATATACAACTGGGACCTCAGAAAACTTAAAAGATTTTGTTAAGCACAGGAAACGATGAAAAAGATGAACACACAACCCTCAGGATGGGAAAAATATTTACATACAAATCAGCGGTCTGAGCATCAATCTCAAAAATATGTAATCAGCTCATGCTGCTTGGTATTAAAGAAACCAACAACCCAGTCTTAAAATGGGCAGAAGACTATTCTCCACAGAAGACATTACAGGTGGCCAACAAGCAGATAAAAACCTGCTCAACATCACTAATTATTAGAGAGATGCACATCAAAACTACACTGAGGTATCACCTCACACCATTTAGAACGGCCGACATCAGAAAAATCAACAAAAAAAACGGCTGCTGGACACGGTGTGGAGGAAAGAGAACACCCTTGCACTCTTGGTGGGAGTGTAAATTGCTAGAGCCACTAGGGAGGGGAGGAAGGAGAGTCCTTATAAGAACTAAAATGAGAAATACCATATGACCCAGCGATCCCACTGGAGGGCATAAACCCAGAGAAGAGCATAATTCTAAAAGACACAGCACCCAAACGTTCATTGCAGCACTATGCACAATAGCCTGGTCATGGAAACAACCTAAATGGCCACCCGGGAAACGACCTAAGCGCCCATCATCGGATGCATGGATAAAGAAGATGTGGCACATATACACAATGGAATATTACTCAGCCTTAAAAAGAAATGAAATTGAGCTATTTGTAATGAGATGGATAGACCTAGAGTCTGTCATACAGAGTGAAGTAAGTCAGAAAGAAAAAGACAAATACCGTATGCTAACACATATATATGGAATTTAAGGGGGAAAAATGTCATGAAGAACCTAGGGGTAAGACAGGAATAAAGACGCAGACCTACTGGAGAACGGACTTGAGGATATGGGGAGGGGGAAGGGTGAGTTTTGACAGGGCGAGAGGGAGTCATGGACATATACACACTAACAAACATAGTAAGGTAGATAGCTAGGGGGAAGCAGCCGCAAGGCACAGGGATATAAGCTCGGGGCTTTGGGACAGCCTGGAGGGGTGGGAGGGGGAGAGTGGGAGGGAGGGAGACGCAAGAGGGAAGACACATGGGAGCACATGTATATGTATAGCTGATTCACTTTGTTATAAATCAGAAACTAACACACCATTGTAAAGCGATTATACCCCAATAAAGATGTTAAAAAAAAAAAAAAAAAGAAATGAAATTGAGCTATTTGTAATGAGATGGATAGACCTAGAGTCTGTCATACAGAGTGAAGTAAGTCAGAAAGAAAAAGACAGATACCGTATGCTAACACATATATATGGAATTTAAGGGGAAAAAAATGTCATGAAGAACCTAGGGGTAAGACAGGAATAAAGACGCAGACCTACTGGAGAACGGACTTGAGGATATGGGGAGGGGGAAGGGTGAGTTTTGACAGGGCGAGAGAGAGTCATGGACATATACACACTAACAAACGTAGTAAGGTAGATAGCTAGGGGGAAGCAGCCGCAAGGCACAGGGATATTAGCTCGGGGCTTTGGGACAGCCTGGAGGGGTGGGATGGGGAGAGTGGGAGGGAGGGAGATGCAAGAGTGAAGACATATGGGAACATGTGTATATGTGTGGCTGATGCACTTTGTTATAAAGCAGAAACTAACACACCATTGTAAAGCAATTATACCCCAATAAAGATGTTTAAAAAAGAATAAATAAAAAATAAAATAAAATAAATGGCCACCCGAAGACGAATGGATAAAGAAGATGTGGTACCTATATGCCGTGGAATATTATACAGCCACGAAAAGGAACTATGTTGGTTCATGTGTACAGGCGTGGGTAGATCTGGACACTGTCGTACAGAGTGAAGTCAGTCAGAAAGTGTAAAACGGGTATCGTATATAAAAGCACATATATTCAACCTAGAGAAATGGTACAGGTGAACCGGTGGGCAGGATAGAATTGATACACAGATGTGGAGAAGTAACGTATGGCCACCAAGGGGGGAAAGTGGAGGGGTTCGTGGTGGCTGTGTGATGAATTCGGAGATTGGTTTTGACATATATACAGTAACAGGTATAAGATGGATAACTAATAAGGACCTGCTGTGTCAGAAAATGAAGTAGCATTCCAAAGTTCAAAGCCAATAAGATCAAAGGAGGAAGTCGTGTTCGTGTGAACCAATCATTTACAATACAGACAACAAACTCTGAAGGTAGTTGGGACTGTCAATTAAAAGGTAGAAAAAGAAGAAAGAAATGACTGAAACAGCAACAAAGGAAACAATATCAAAGGTAAAAATAACAAAAAGCTGGTTCTTTGAGAAGATAATCCATATCGATAAATCTTTAGCCAGACTCATGAAAATGAAGAGGGAGAGGACTGAAATCAGTAAAATTAGAAAGGTCAAAGAAGTTACAGTGGACAACCCAGAAATACAACACTTCGTAAGGGACTACTGCAATCAACTCTATGCTAATAAAATGGACATTCTGGAAGAAATGGACAAATTCTTAGAAAGGTACGACCTTCCAAGACTGAAGCAGTAAAAAAATCGAAAACATGAACAGTCCCAGTATTAGTAATGAACTTGAAACTCTGATTACAAATCGTCCAACCAACAAAAGTCCAGCACCAGATGGCTTCACAGGTTCTCTCTGTCCAATATGTAGAAAAGAACTAACACCCACCTTTCTCAAACTCTTCCAAACTATTAGCGTGGAAGGAACACTGAAACTTTTTCTGTGAGGCCACCATCACCCTGTTCGGAAAACCAGACAAAGATAGTAGGAAAAAGTGTTAAACCCCGATATCACTGATGAACTTAGATGCAAAGCGGCTCAACAAAATAGCAGCCCACAGAATCCAACACCACATTAAAAGTATCATACCTCACGATCAATTGGGATTTATCCCAGGGATGCAAGGATTCTTCAATACACGCAAATCAATGTGATTCCCCCTATTGACAAATTGAAGAAGAAAAGCCATATGATCAAATCAACCGATGCAGAAAAGCTTGTGACAAATGTCAACACACATTTATGATATAAAGCCTCCAGAATGTGGAGTTAGAGGGAACCTCACTCATCTGAATTAAGGACATATACAACAAACCCACAGCAAATATTTTCAATAGTGAAGACCTGAAAGCATGTCTTCTGAGTTCAGGATCAAGACTAGGATTACCAGTCACACCACTATTATTCAACAAAATTTTGGAAGTTGTAGCCATGGCAATTAGGGCAGTGAAAGAAATAAAATGAACACAAATTGTAAAAGAAGAAGTAACACTGTCACTCTTTGCAGATTACATGATCATATACTTAGAGAATCATAATGATGCCACCATATAACTAGTAGAGCTAATCCATGGGTTTGCTAACGTTGCAGGACACAAAATTAATGCACAGAAATCCCTTGCATTGTTATACATTAATGAAGAAAAAAAACAAAGAAATTAAGGAAGGTTTCCCATTTACCCCTGCAAGAAAAGGAATAAAATACCTAGGAATAAACCTACCTTGGGAGACTAAAGACCTGTATGCAGAAATCTGTAAGACACTGACGAATGAAACTGAAGATATCACAAAGAGATGGAGAGATGTACCATATTCTTGGATTGGAAGAATCAATATTATGAAAATGACTGTACTTCCCAAGCAATCTACATACTCAATGCAATCCCTCTCAAATTACCAATGGCTATAGAACTAGAACAATAAATCTGAAAATTTGTATGGAGGCACAAAAATCCCTGAATAGCCAAAGCAGTTTAATGGAAAAAAACAGAGGTGGAGGAATCATACTTCAAG
Organism: Phocoena sinus; assembly: GCF_008692025.1. NCBI lineage: Eukaryota > Metazoa > Chordata > Mammalia > Artiodactyla > Phocoenidae > Phocoena > Phocoena sinus. The sequence goes on along the minus strand of NC_045784.1, from coordinate 22,906,781 downwards.
ACTTCACACTATACTACAAATCTACAGTAGTAAAGACAGGATGGGACTGGCAGAGAAACAGAAATATAGATCAATGCAACAGGATAGAAAGCCCAGAGGTAATGCCAGGCACCTATGGTCACCTAATATGACAAAGCAGGCAATGATACACAGTGGAGAAAACACAGTCTCTTCAATAATTGGTGCTGGGAAAACTTTACAGCTACATGTAAAGGAACGAAATTAGAACACACCCAAACACCTTATACAAAAATAAACTCCAAATGGATTATAGATCTAAAAGTAAGACCAGACAGTATAAAACTCTTAGAGGAAAACGGAACAACACTCTTTGACATAAATCACAGCAATATCGTTTTCGATCCACCTCCTAGAGTAAAGGTAGTAAAAACAAAAGTGAACAAATGGCATCTAATGAAACTTAATAGCTTTTGTACAGCAAAGAAATCATAAAGACGGCAAAAAGACGACCCTCAACATGGGAGAAAATATTTGCAAATGAATCAACGGACTAAGGATTAATCTCCAACATATATAAACAGGGCTTCCCTGGTGGTGCAGTGGTTCAGAGTCCGCCTGCCGATTCAGGGGACACGGGTTCGTGCCCCGGTCCGGGAGGATCCCACAGGCTGTGGAGCGGCTGCGCCTGTGAGCCTTGGCTGCTGAGCCTGTGCATCCAGAGCCTGTGCTCCGCAACGGGAGAGGCCACAACAATGAGAGGCCCGCGTACCGCAAAAAAGAATATATATATATATATATATATATATAAACAGCTCATGCAGCTCAATATTAATAAAACAAACAACCCAATCCAAAAATGGGTAGCAGACCTAAATAGACATTTCTCTAAAGAAGACATACAGATGGCCAAGAAGCACCTGAAAATCTGCTCAACATCACTAATTATTAGAGAAATGCAAATCAAAACTACAATGAAGTGTCACCTCACACCAGTTAGAATGGGCATCATCAGAAAATCTACAAAACACGAGTGCTGGAGTGGGTGTGGAGAAAAGGGAACCCTTTTGCACTCTCGGTGGGAATGTAAATTGATACAGCCACTATCGAGAACTGTATGGAGGTTCCTTAAAAAACGAAATATACAATTACCTTATTAGCCAGCAATCCCACTACTAGGCATATACCCAGAGGAAACCATAATTCAAAATGACACATGCACCCCAATGTTCACTGCAGCACTATTTACAATAGCCAGGTTATGGAAGCAACCTAAATGCCCATCAACAGACAAATGGAGAAAGAACATGTTGTACATATATATGATGGAATATTACTCAGCCATAAAAAGGAATGAAATTGGGTCTTTTGTAGCGATATGGATGGATTTAGAGGCTGCCATACAGAGTGAAGTAAGTCAGAAGGAGAAAAATATATTAATGCATATATGTGGAACCTAGAGCAATGGTACACATGAACCAGTTTGCAGTGCAGAAATTGAGACACAGATGTACAGAACAAATGTATGGACACCAAGGCGGGGAAGCAGTGGGTGGTGGGGGTGAGTGTGTGATGAATTGGGAGATTGGGATTGACATTTATACACTGATGTGTATAAAATGGATGAATAAGAACCTGCTGTATAAAAAATTAAAATAAAATTAAAACAATTTTTAAAAGTAAGGTATTATTTGTAGGCTATTTGACTCATTTGTTCAACAAATGTTTAATAAGTCTAGGCCCTCTGAAGATAAAACTGTGGTCCAGATCCAAGGTACTACATAACCTTATTAGTTATCACCTGCCTTTGTAATATGTATCACAGTTTACAAAGAACTTTTGATTGTATGGCCACATTAGAACTGCTAGCAAAACTTATTTGCGGTACAGTCTGTTGAATAAATTTCTTCATGGTGGAGGTGGGAAGAGAGTGGCCTCCACCTGGGGCCCAAAAAATTAAAAAATAAAGGAAAACTGGGAAGAGGACCTAAATAGACATTTTTCCAAAGGCCTACAGATGGCCAATAAGCACATGAAAAGCTGCTCAACATCACTATTTATTAGAGAAATGCAAATCAAAACTACAATGAGGTATCACCTCACACCAGTTAGAATAGACATCATCAGAAAAATCTATGAACAACTAATACTGGAGAGGGTGTAGAGAAAAGGGAACCCTCCTGCACTGTTGGTGTGAATGTGAACTGATACAGCCACTATGGGGAACAGTAAGGAGGTTCCTTAAAAAACTAAAACTAGAACTACCATACAACCCAGCAATCCCACTACTGGGCATACACCCGGAGAAAACCATAAATCAAAAGACACATGCCCCCAGTGTTCACTGCAGCACTATTTATGATAGCCAGGTCATGGAAGCAACCTAAGTGTCCATCAACAGATGAATGGATAAAGAAGATGTGGTACATGTATACAATGGAATATTACTCGGCCATAAAAAGAAACGAAATTGAGATAACTGTAGAGACGTGGATGGATCTAGAGACTGTCATACAGAGTGAAGTAAGTCAGAAAGAGAAAAACAAATATATTAACGCATATATATGGAACCTAGAAAAATGGTACAGATGAACTGGTTTGCAGGGCAGAAATTGAGACACAGATGTAGAGAACAAACATATGGACACCAAGGGGGGAAAGTGGTGGGGAGTGGGGGTGTGATGAATTGGGAGATTGGGATTGACATGGATACATTAATATGTATAAAATAGATAAGTAATAAGAACCTGCTGTATAAAAATAAATAAATTAAAAATTTTAAATATATATATATATTTAAAGTATATACATTTCTTTACCCCAGGGAGTATCCTCAAAAGTTTGTACAAAGAGATTACTTCCTGACATTAATGAATAAACCAAAAAGGCAATAAATAATGGAGATGAAGAAAAGAAACTTTGATGGGATTTAAACAAATGTGGTAACACAGCATTGCCAAAGGCTAGGTGCGCCAAGAAATCCCCCTGTTGGTACAGCATCATTACAAGAACCCTAACAAGTGCCATCTATTTACCCCAGTTTGAAGACATTTAAAAAGCAGAAAGCAGTGGGCTTCCCTGGTGGTGCAGTGGTTGGAGTCCGCCTGCTGATGCAGGGGATGCGGGTTCGTGCCCCAGTCCGGGAGGATCCCACATGCCGCAGAGCGGCTGGGCCCGTGAGCCACGGCCACTGAGGCTGCGCGTCCGGAGCCTGTGCTTCGCAACGCGAGAGGCCACAACAGTGAGAGGCCCGCGTACCGAAAAAGAAAAAAAAAAAAGCAGAAGGCAGAGATTACAATGGGAAATCTGACTAGCGATCACTTGGGGCAAACAACTAGTCAGTCAGTTTAAATATTCACAAAAGGGCTGGCTCACTGGGCCTGAGCCCTCTCTTCAGATCCAGAGCCTTTTGCACAAGAGTGAGCAAAATGGTCAGGGGAATAGAAAAGTCAAGTTTCCAGGACCCTTTGATATGGGAGTTTCAGGAACTGTGGTACCAAAACCCAGGGGTGAAGCTATGACTCAGGCTACAAGTAAGATTGAAAGAATACAGAAATGCAAGGGTTAATAAGATTATGAAAACTGGAAAGCCTAAATAGGCTTTATGTAAAGAAGTTATATCAACTTTGCCTGAAAGTTTTATGGGAGTAGATACGTCTCACTGCAACACGTCTTGTTCCCAATATTGTAAAACCAAAACATGTTCATTTAGTCCTAATGGAGACTACGATTTTAAATGTAAGTGTTGATGGTATTAAGATTAAGACATGTATAGGAGAACTGGTACATCCTAATAGGCTTTTTTATAGAAATGGTTGCATGTTTTACCTGATTGCATTATGGGGATGGTCACTGTATCTCACTGGGGAATGTTTCCCCTCACTGGTATTGTGAGACAGAAGGCATGTAAGTCCACCCTTTAAGCAATATTAACGGGACATGTTAAAGGAAACCACCAAAATTGCTTGAGCCGAACACAACAATCTTTTGATTTCTATCCTAGTTAGAAATCTCCCTGATATAAAAAAAAAAGCCGACTGACGATAATGTACGTGGATGGGTGGATCAACCTGGGATTTCACTTACGTTACATCTTACCAATCTCTGCAAAACAGGAAATGCACATCTAGCAGCAGTCCAAATTTCACCTATTCCTTTCCATCAATCCCAGAACCTCCCATCCTTACCTCAAAAGACATGTAAGCTCTCCAGGAACTCTTATCTAGACCATTTCCAGCTCCTAAAATCAATCAATCAATCAATCAATAAAGGGGAAAGGCGAGTTTTAGGAAATACAAAGTGCTATGGAAGCACTTTTGCCCAACAAGCTAGTTCAAGGAAAATTTACAACAAAAACTATAAGGTCTCTGTTTGCATTTGTCTCTATGCTTATGTATATCCATATATACCCATGTATTATTGATGTGTGTTATTTTTTTCTACCTCCTGATTGTATTGCTAAAATTTGTAAAGTATCTCTTTTTAATTGGCTTAAAAATAATCGCTATAATAATTGAGTTTTCACTCAAAAATGTAGTTGAATCTAAATGATTTTCAAGTTTACATAATCTAGAATTAGTCTTTTGTAAATAAAAGATTATTTAAGTTTGTTGTTATAATACTGACATCTTTAGATTTAAACATTAAGTACTTTTTCTACCTAGGTTTTCTAAAAGTCAAATAAGCTCATTTTTTCTCTTTTACAAAATCTGTCATCCAGAAAAACATATTAGGGTCTCGACTGATGCTGTCTAAAGTCTAATCTTTTTTTTTTTTTAAAGGTAATCTAAACATGGTTGTGACACGAATTAAATATTAATGAGAAAAGAGTTTAGGTAAATTTTTAGCTGTGATTTTTTTTATGATTATGTCTGCTTAAAAGAGTTTCCCAAATTTCTTTGGCAACTTACACCCTTAGAGTTTTGTTAAATTAAGTTAAATGATGAGTTAATTTAAATTCATTTGAATATCTAGATCATTCTCAAATAAGAGAAGATACTGAAACATTACTCAACATAGGCTTTACAGACAAACCAAAGACATTTGGGACTATTAGTGAACATATTTGGTGCCATGCTGAGAAATTTTCTATGAGAAAACACATTTCTAGAAATTACAAAAATATTTATGTTTACCAATTTACAGTATGCTAATATGAAAGATGGTTCATAATTGCTTTCTTTTTAGTTTTCACTAGAAATTAAAGGTTTTTTTCTAAAATTCTAATATATGTGATTGAAGCTAGTGAAAAAAATAAGGGAAACATCTTTCTATGCAAGAAAAGTAGGATGTGTGTTTTCAGTAAAACATTTATGAAAAAGGAATTTTGGGGAAGAATTTTATGTGTGGTCAGGGCTGAATAAGATTGGAATGAATTTAAGTAAGTAAATGTGTTTTAGTATTGAAAGCAAACTGGTACAGAATTGGAATGTGGTGCTTTCTGTTAAAAGGACAAAGTTTTATTTTCCAATGATCTGCTAAGTTTTGCTCTTTTACGTTTGCTCTTTATAACCTTCTGTATTTGCCTATAAAATCTTTGTTATTTTGGTTAAATGGGTAACTAAGCATTGTCAAATAGGATCCCAGGTCACTGTGAAACAAAGTGTTTTAAAAGATTTTGGATATTTTTGACAAGCTTCACAATATCAGATTCTAAATGAAGTTGTTTTTTGTTTTTTTTGCGGTACACGGGCCTCTCACTGCTGTGGCCTCTCCCGTTGCGGAGCACAGGCTCCGGACACGCAGGCTCAGCGGCCATGGCTCACAGGCCCAGCCGCTCCGCGGCATGTGGGATCCTCCGGGACCGGGACACGAACCCGTGTCCCCTGCATCGGCAGGCGGACTCCCAACCACTGCGCCACCAGGGAAGCCCTAAATGAAGTATTTTTCACTCAGAACTATGAGATATGATATATTTGAGGGTCCCTGAAATATCTCAATTTGTTTTCTTTCTTTATAAAAATGGAGATTTTAATCTAATTAGGCTTATTTGATATGTAAAATTATACAGGAAGCATTATCAAGTGAGTAGTAACATTAAGCCTTATGTTTAGTCTGTATATTTATGTGTTATAAGTGTTCTAGAAATTGTATGAAATTCCTGGCATTTCTGATATGTGCTGGCGTAAAATGTTATGTCATCAAAACTGGGTCTCACACTAAAAGGATTGAACCTGAAAACTAGGAAAACGCCTTAGGTGACTTTAATTCAAAGACAGCAGCAACAGACTTACCATCCTGATGACCTTGTAACAGGGCAGCAGTCTGCTCCTAAATCAGAGAAATTAAAATGGATAAACAATAGCTGTAAATTAAACCAACAGTCATGGCTATGGGGAAAACCAAGACAGCTGCTTGGTTCTTCCTGGCTCCCTGGGAAATCCTTTTTGGTTTTTGCATTTCTTCACCCACCATAGTGCACTTAAGATGACTCAAATTTTAAATAGACACTGGTGGAGAGATTTCTGTAAAGTTGTGCAAACAACCTACCAGCAGTGTCTGGCCTGTCAGGTCCACACCCTGGAAAAAATTTCCTCCCAGAGGCCTCAGCCCTGCTCCCTTTTGGACCCTTTGAATACCTGCAGCTGGACTTCAACTGCCACTTAGTATGGGTTATCAAAATGTTCCTGTTATTGTATGTTTGTTTTCTTGATGGGTTGAAGCCTTCCCTTGCTGCAAGGCTGATGACGTCAAAGCAGCTAAGAAACCGTAAGAAAATGTGTTTCCCACTTGGGGTATAACTTTTGCAGACTCCAGTGATCAAGGCACACACTTCACTGGGCAAATCATACAAACCTTAACAAAAATCTCGTAAACTTAATGAAATTCACTGTCCCTGTCACTCTCAATCATCAGGCAATTTTAACAGAATAGAAGAACTGCACACAAGCAAAACAAGAATTACATAGGACTGAATGAACCAATGAATATGATTTTAATTTTTATGACTTTTTGTCTAAAATATTACGTTTAATCTTTTGGTTTCCAGATACAAGGAAAAAAGAGCAATTTGGCAAATTATACCTTTGTAAGCAGAATCGAAACATTTACCTTTTTCTCTCTGCTTGATCCATCCAGAATTTAGAAACTCTCAATGAGTGTTCTTATTTTCTTGGCAATATAGTCATTTGCAAAAGTTCAATAACAATCTGTTCTCCTTATAGCAGGACACAATTGGAAACACTGATAATATTGCCAAGGCTTTGACTGGAATGTCTTACTTGGCACACACACATGTAGACTCATATATGATCAGACAGCTTGAAGCAACTAAGGTTGATTTTATGGAGTCCTAAAACCCTTCAACCCTTGGAAAAACAGCCTGGGACCTTGCTGACAAGAGTTCCCAACAGACTTACCAGATGAGTAAGGAAGGTCACTTCCTGACAGGTGCAGGAACCTCAAAATATTTTTGTTACCTCAAGAAGAGAGGAATTCACCCAAATCTATAGGTAATACAGGCAAAAACTGATGGCCAGTCTTTGGCTTGTTTTTCCTCACCTCAAGAGGCCTTTAAAAGTTTAGTCTGAGGGTTTCCCTGGTGGCGCAGTGGTTGAGAGTCCGCCTGCCCATGCAGGGGACACGGGTTCGTGCCCCGGTCCGGGAAGATCCCACATGCCGCGGAGCGGCTGGGCCCGTGAGTCATGGCCACTGAGCCTTTGCTCCGCAACAGGAGAGGTCACAACAGGGAGAGGTCCGCGTACAGAAAAAAAAGAAAAAAACAAAAGTTTAGTCTGAGATTCCTTGTGAAAAGGAAAAAAATTCTTGTTACACTTATGTAAATAAGCGGGCCAACTTTATTGAAACCAGACTTATTTTTGTGAATAAACTATTTGACTATCTTGGGTAGAAATAGGGGTCATTTAGGAGAAAAAAATATGTTTCAGCAATATCTTTGTGGATATTAGATTCTAGCGCTATTGTCTTTGAGGTTTTGTTATTTACCTGAAAACCGGGTAGATCCTGAATTCTTCCAGTTTCCTCCAATATCTGGCTATGACTCTCCAAACTGACGTTTATAGTTTTTCTCCCATTCTTTTGACTTGGCCATTATTGAGACTAAAATTGCCCTTCTCCTGGAGCCTTGAAAGCTGAAGTCGGACAACTTGATGTAAGTTTCAGAGAAATCACCACAATGACTCACATACAGACAGTCTTTGTCTATTGCTGTGTGGATCACTCAGAAAGATAAGAGACATTCCAACTGCATCCCAGGAAAATCTGTCAGTTTGCCACTGCCTGCCTCACTCCATCTGAGGATGCTTCCAGCCTGACATCTTCTCTACTGACACCCCTCAGAACTCAGCCGTTGAAATTACAGCCTATTCTAATCATTAACCATTGTTTGTCTTTTGTTTCCATAGAAATGCCTTTTATTAAATACCTGATTGTTTGCAACAGAAGCCTAACTATGGGAGCCCACCTGCATCACCACCTCCTGAAATAAAAGGCAACTATTACATTGAACTGACCTACTCTCAGGACTAGGAGACTGGTTCAGTGAGATGGAGCCATCTATCAACCCAACTTCTGGACTGTGAAACTTCCGGGGAAGTCAGAGGAGGGAACTATAGGAGATCAGAATAGGCCTCCCCAAAGTGTGTCACTTTTCCATGAGGATTATTCTGAGTTAAAGGCTATCAATATCCTGTAAGTTCAAGAAAAACTGCTGCTACTCCCTTAAACTGAAAGAATTTAAACCGGGATTTTTTCCCAGAAAAGATAATTTTATATAAGCGGCCCCATGTATATAACAGGGCAAACATCTAATCAGCAAACATCTAATCTCATTGTCCTGTAAATGACCCTCCTGTCCTTAGAAGCCCCAGGCCCCTATCCCATTCCTTAACTCAGGATGCCATATATACCTTACTTTACCCTTTTGTCTCTGAACCTCTCATGTATGTGGGGTTCCCTTATGTACAAAATTGGACTCTCCTGTTCATCTGTCTCTAGTCAATTTCTTAGACCAGCTAAAAAGAACCTAGATGGGTAGAGCAAACTTCTCTTCTTCTGTCATGATGTATCTCCAGCTGTCTTTACCGTATTCAAAGTCGAGCCCCATCACTCACCTACTGCCATAGTCTTCATATCTGTCACAATAGTCTTGAAGTCATACTTAACATTTTAACAAAATCAGAATAATTGTTTCTTTAACAGTATTAAACCAATGGCCAGTATGTATAAAAACTTTAGACTCTTAATGTTTTCTAAAACCAAATCGAAATTATTTTGTGTACATTTTTCCCCCCAAGCACATGTCTTAATAGTGGAATAGAGGTATGTATGGTGAAACCTGTTCAATTTATCCTAATAATATTGCTAATAATGAACTTGCTCATGTTATTTCCCCGTCAGGGCTGTTCTTCACACTGTTTCTTCTGCCTTGAACATTCTTCCTCTCCCTTGCCACATGGCTGACTCCATCTGTTTCCAGACAAGCTTTTTAAAATAATGCCCACCCTTATTTCTTATCACTATACCCATATGGAATTTAGAATAAATGTATATCATCATTAAATAGTTTGTCTTTTTCCCATTTAAATAAGCCCTATGTTAGAATCACTAATTTATACTTAAAAAATTTGAAATTATTAACATTATTTAAGTGAATGACTTAAAAATTATGACATTATTACCTGAGTAGAAAATAGTGACTATTACCATATTTATTACCATATTGTACAAATTACACACTGGCTCCAGGACACCACCACAGAAGAAAAGGTACCTAAGTCTGTCATTGTGCCCACTAAGCAGATTACGAAGTTCCAGAAAGTTTAAGAAACTTTCACAAAATCATTTGACCAGAAGTGGTAGAGTTGAGAATTAAGGGCAGGTCTTTTCATTTTTTCTCCTTAAATTTTTTTTTTTTTTTAATTTGTACTGGAGTACAGTTGATGTACAATGTTGTATTCGTTTCAGGTGTACAGCAAAGTGCGGATCTTTTTGATTGCGGAGTCCATACACTTAGCCAATCTGTGAAAGAATCTCTCCAAGAGAAATACTGGGTCATTACTTTCTGATAAACTAGAGCTAGGCGAGTACCCATCTGTTTCTCTGCCATTCATCCTACTAGTATTTGCATGCTGCTACTGATTTGGGTGCAGAACAAACGTTTCCTGAAAAGGAATGACATACAACTTTTTTTCCTAAGAATATTTCCCCTAAGGCTGCTCGGGGAGATTACATAACTAACCTGCCCCTATGGCTGGTTCTCACTGATAACAGGAACAGCCTTGTAAAGGTCAGATGAGGTTAGAAGTTCACAAATATGCACAGTTTAGAATTAAAAAGATCATTTTCATTTTTGTCTTTTGATTCTAAATATTCTTATAAAGTAAACAGACTAGTCCAGAATAGCATGAAGGACTCAACATTCACAAGATGTAATACTCTTCTTATCTGGCCACTCAAAAATGTTGGAGGTGTTACTCAATCACTTGCAGGTAATTGTTCACATAACTGTGCCTGTATTATCTTTGATGTGCTGGATTTATTCAGTTTCTCCTTCATTAAAAGAGAAGTAGATTTAGGTACCTTCTTGGACTCCTGTGGAATCAGCTCATGAGATGAATTTGCACCCACTTTGACCTCTAACAGGCAGACTTTAGAAAAATAAAATGGAAAAAAGTTATTTCACTTTCTGCCATAACCAACATCTTCACTGGAGGGGAATTTAGTATCTCACCCCAGAATATGTCTCTGGTATTAAGATTATTTTGAGCTAGTTATTTAAGAAACACCAGACATAGGAGAAGCTCTGAAAATCAAGTAGAAGTTAACATTTTGTAAGAGCCATTTACATTTATGAGGCAAATCTCCATTTTTAAGAAGAGGATGACTAAATCTCTAGAAACTCTTATAAATGGAGAAGGCAAAGACTTAAATCTGCATAACAAGTATAACCTTGTTTAATGTGCTTTTCCTTGATTACCTGCCATCACTGAATCCTCCTCCACCCCAACATCTTCTGTCTTCAGCTGGAGGTGATATTTAAGGTGATGGCTTGGGCCATTTCAGGGTACTCAGTTTTCCTATCTCCCATATATATATATATATATATATACACACACACACACACACACACGTGCACATACACACATACATATCTATGTATATACATATATATATAGTATACATGTTATTAAACATCATTTGTTTTTCTCCTGTTAATCCATCTTTTTATTTCAGGGAGGTCTTGACCAAGAACCTAGAAGGGTAGAGGGAAAATTGTTTTCTCCCCTATATCATCTAGCAAGTTAAGTCACAGCCACTTGAGATGTGAATTATCCTATCATAATGAAGTGTCAATCTCCAGTGTGCGATGTATACTTTATAGTCAATTTAAGGCCCTCAATGTTTCTCCATCTATAAAAATTTTATTGGTATATATCTCTAAAAAAGTCATTCACCAATAAAAACATATGAAATAAACAATTTTAGAATACTGCTGATAATCATTTTCCATAGTAAAAAAAAGTCTTTTCAGAGAACAATATAAAGAAACAAGCACACTCAGCCATAAAAAAGAATGAAATAATGCTATTTGCAGCAACATGGGTGGAAGTAGAGATTATCATAGTAAGTGAAGCAAGCCAGACAGAGAAAGACAAATATTGTATATCGCTTATATGTGGAATCTAAAAAAATGATACAGATGAACTTATTACGAAACAGAAATAGACTCAGAGACATAGAAAACAAACTTACAGTTATCAAACGGGAAAGGGGTGGGGGAGAGATAAATAAGGAGTTTGGGATTAGTAGACACAAACTTTACTACACGTAAAATAGATAAACAACCACCTTTCTGTCCGTTGACAGAGGAATGAATAAAGATGAGGTACATATGTACAGTGGAATACTACTCAGCCATAAAAAAGAATGAAATAATGCCATTTGCAGCAACATGCATGGACCTAGAGATTATCACACTGAGTGAAGTAAGTCAGAAAAAGAAAGACAAATACTGTAGGATATCCCTTACATGTGGAATCTAAAACATGACACAAATGAACCTATCTACAGAACAGAAACAGACTCACAGACATGGAGAACAGACTTGTGGTTGCCAAGGGGGAGGGGTATGGGGGAGGGATGGAGTGGGAAGTTGGGGTTAGCAGATGCAAACTATTATATATAGAATGGATAAACAACAAGGTCCTACTGTTTAGCACAGGGAACTATATTCAATACCCTATGATAAACCATAATGGAAAAGAATATATGTATGGCTGAATCACTTTGCTGTGCAGTGGAAATTAACACATTGTAAATCAACTATACTTCATTTAAAAATGAAATAAAGAAATAAGCACAGTGAATTTAAACATTGAATTGCAGGTTGAAGTTTCATTTGAGACAGTGCACTAGTGCCAATAAAATTCTACCTCAACTTATAATCTCTTTTAAAAATCACCTTTAGCAATGATTTTTTTTAAACATCTTTATTGGAGTATAATTGCTTTACAATGGTGTGTTAGTTTCTGCTTTATAACCAAGTGAATCAGCTATATATATACATATATCCCCATATCTCCTCCCTCTTGTGTCTCCCTGCCACCCTCCCTATCCCACCCCTCTAGGTGGTCACAAAGCACCGAGCTGACCTCCCTACGCTATGCAGCTGCTTCCCACTAGCTATTTATTTTACATCTGGTAGTGTATATATCTCCATGCCACTCTCTCACTTCATCCCAGCTTATCCTTCCCCCTCCCCATGTCCTCAAGTCCATTCTCTACGTCTGCGTCTTTATTCGTGTCCTGCCCCTAGGTTCTTCATAACCTTTTCTTTTTTGGATTCCATATATATGTGTTAACATACGGTATTTTTCTCTTTCTGACTTACTTCACTCTGCATGACAGATTGGGCATATACCCTGAGAAAACCATAATTCAAAAAGAGGCATGTACCACAATGTTCATTGCAGCTCTATTTACAATAGCCCAGAGATGGAAACAACCTTAAGTGTCCATCATCGGATGAATGGATAAAGAAGATGTGACACACACATACAATGGAATATTACTCAGCCATAAAAAGAAATGAAATTGAGTTATTTGTAGTAAGGTGGATGGACCTTTAGCAATGATTTTTAATTTTATAGTTTTAAATATGTTAAGTATTCAACGTTTCATTTTATTAAAATATTTCATTTATTGAAATATGAACTAATGATATGGTATCATAGGTTTCATTTTACCTCTTTTTTCTCTTTAAGTGGCAAAGTACTATTTACAAGTAAGATTCGAATCCACACTTCATAAAATATTTTCTAATTTAACCAAGTAAGCTTGCCTATCTTCCACCTATCATTCCAGTAAAAATGTGGCTAAATAAGTGTAGAGTATTTTGGAGCTAAAAAGACAAATGTGAAAAACAAAACAGAAAAGGCTGGATCGTCAGATAAGTGACAGAATAGTTTATACTGAGAACTACTTCAGTTTATTATCTAATCTCGTGCTTCTCAAATTGCAGTCTCCAGACCAGCACTGTCACCATCATTGGAGCTTATCAGAAATGCAAATTATTGACTCATATCTCAGACTTCCTGCATCAAAAACTCTAAGGTTGACAACCCAGCAACCTGGGTTTTCACAAGTCCTGTGGTTAATTCTGATGTAAACCAAAATTTGAAAACTCTCCTCTAGTCCATTCATTCATTTATTTATTTATTCAGTCATCTATCACATGTATTTCTAACTTCTTACCACATGCTAGGTACTAGGTGAGTAACTGGGCTACAAATAAGAACTAATGTTATCAACAGTGATCATTTATTGACAGCTTACACTTTGACAAGACATTTTCATAACAGATCACTAGCCTTTATAACAACCTTATAAGTATTTCTATTGTTATGTCCCAAATCCCCTTTTGGGAGGACAATGGGACCACAGGGCAGCAAACAGCATTGCTGGAAAACTGCCTCACTCTACCTGAGAGGATCCAAGGTGATTGCCCAGAGGAGGTGACACCTGAATTGCCTTGAAATTTGAATTGTATTTCCCAAGAAAAAACAAGTCGAAGGTAAGTAAAAGAAACTTTTACTTACCTTTTACTTTACTTTACTTTATGTATCAGATAACTTTCTAGGCAATTCATATTCTGTAATTTATCACAACAACTCTGTGAAAATTAGCAACTCTCTTTTAAAAATTAAACTACTACGATGACAACAACATGAACCTAAATGCGTAAGCAATTGTGTAAAGCCATCAACTTTCAAGTTCCAGAGAAGGTACTTGAGCCCTGGCCTGAACCCAGGGCACCTGCAAACCCTCTGAGGTGTGACAGTACATGCTCAGGAAACTTAGTATGTTAAGTGTGATTGGAGTGGGGGGGGGGTCTGTGAAGATCGTGCTTAGGGCTGAATAGAGAACTGAATGACTGTTTGGAACCATATTGCGAAGAGTTCTGACTACTCGTGATGAGTTCAGATTTTTGTACTTCCAGGATAAGGTCTCAGTGGAAATACAGACAATAAAACAATATGACACGTGAGTTAATATGAACCTGCTAGCTCATGGGTCAGCAAACTTTTCACATAAAGGTCCAGAAACTAAAATATTTTTGGCTTAGCAGCCATACAGTTTTCAGCACACCTACCCACCTCTGGTCGTAGCACCAAAGGATCCATAGACAAAACATAAATAAGTGGGCAGGGCTGCGTTATAGTAAAACTTTGTCTATGGACACTGAAATATGAACTTCATGTAATTGCCAGATATCATAAGACATTTAATTTTCCCAACCATTTAACAACGTAAAAACCTTTTTTAGCTTGCAGGCCATACAAAAAAGATATGCGCTGAAGTTTGGCCCATGGGTCATTGTTTGCTGATTACCTCATTAGCCTCAGAAGCTCATAGGAAGTTAAAAGTCATGGAGATTTTTTAAAAGGAAGAGAAAAGGGAAAGGCAAAAGAAAGGAGGAAAACACCAATGTAAATAACTGAGGGGAGGGTTAAAAATGGTTTATTACATTCATTGCTCTGAACAAACAAACAAAATAATCTCTTGCATCTTCCCATACATAGAAAAGCGCTAAATTCCTTAATTTGACATATCTGGTTTTCTTTAATTAACAATAATCTTTTGATGTTAAGACTGCCTGCCTTTTGTTGCAAAACTTCTATATAACCTGGCTTCTATATAACCTCGCCCCTTCAGAGCAGTTCTCTCAGGGTGAGATGTTGCCTCCCGGGCTTGAAGTCCTAACAATTCCCGCCGAATAAAACATAACTCTCAAAAACAAACAACAATCTCACTCCTATCGCCCAGGACTTACCTTTTTCTTGCCCAACGCACAGCAAGCCAAAACGCTGACTCAAGGTTTGCAGCAGTGAGGGTTCACTCGCAAGGCAGCCAGGAAAGGAGACAAGCCACACTTTCAACTCCTGACGGCAAGAGGCTTGCAGTATTTATGGAGTATTTATAAAGCAGCAGGATGGTCTGAGGCATGGGGAGCATGGGGAGTAGTGATTGGGAAAAGGTGTGATAATCCTCGTTTTGCGCAGGCGTAACTAAGCTACAGGCCCTTGCATATGCCAAAGGTCACCCAACGGACACTGGTGCATGCCCAGTTGGAGGGTTGGTTAACAGCCACTCTTAACAAGCTCAGCTGGAACTAGACTAGCTGACTCCAAGTTCCTAGAAAACAACTTGGTCAAATATCTCATTAGGCCAGGATCGGCTTGGAGGACACACAGGTTTTTTGTAGCAGCAATTAAAATGACCTTGATTAGTGACAGCTGGTTACATGTGAAATGGTTTTAACTAACGCTTATCCACGGTTTCAGCATCTTCGTGAAATTTAGAAAAATGCCCATTTTCTCAGGTGGAAGCATAGGCTCTAAAGCTAAAGTCTAACTGGATTTCAGCCCCACTTGCCTCAATGCCAAATACTTTTGGTTGAGGCACATCTTGTACAACTGTTCATGGCAGCCCTGGATTCTTCATTATACCATCACCTTTTATCTTCTTTTTTTCACCTCTTTATTTTTTGTTTGTAAATAAATTCTCATATAACAAGTCTCCCATGAGCAGAATATTAAATATCAAGTACATGACATTTTTATTTTCTGCCTAGTAACAACCATTAGCTTTAATTAGGAGAGGCTTGGGCCAACAAAAGATGAATGCTACATCTTCCATCTTTTACTTCAAGTTTGGTGACTATTGCATAGTTTTCTCAAGAGAAAACACATGCTCGGGTCCTTTTTGCTGAGCTGATATGGAGTCTTAATTGAGGTCAGATTGCAGTTAAAAGAATGAATGCTAGAAGAGGAGTTATAACTAAGAATATTAACGTACCACCAAAAATCAAATACAGCAAACAATAAAGAAAGTGAAGAAAAAATGAATCTGACTGAGGAGAACTGAGCATCATCTTTTATAGGTTGGAATAAGTAGAGATAAAATGTAGATGGTTAACGGAGTTTCTGTGAGCTTAAACTCTCAGCCACAGATGAGTACTGATTATTAGATACCTTCTGAGTTTTTCCTCGGCACTTTGTTACACATAGGTTGTTCAATGAATTTATACGTTCCTCATATTCTAATTTGAAACACTTGAGCCTAAGGAAATTAAATTATGTTATCTTTTACATAATTTGATCAATGTTTATTTCTTCAATGAAGCCAAAATTGTTTTGGAATTTCTTGCTTCTTCCATTCTTGAGGTTCCATGACTGTAAAACAAAAGTAGTAGTCTCATGTTAATTCAGAGAAGCATCACAAAATTTCAGATTCTAGTAGATCTGCTTTCAAATGTCTCTTCTGCTAGTTTGAACATGTAACTTTGGACAAGTTGCTTATTTCTGTTCAGTAGTAAATTCTTCATCTGTAAAGTCATCATCATTCCTACTTTAAAGCTGTTTGGGGGAGGGCTGAAGGTAGATACAGTCACGATAAAGGTTAAATTATAGATATAATAAAACCTCACAAAAAGAAAGGGTGATTGTTGCACAGATCTGCTATGAATTTTCAAATCATTATGAAAAGAGTAAGAATTTATTAGTATGAGTGAATCTTATCCTTTGCTTGAATTATTGATAAAGTTTTTACTGCTCTGATATGTAGCATGCCTGACATTTCTGTGCTTTAGGAATTCAAACACTTCATATGCTTATGAAAGTGAATGGCCTTCCCAAAAGACAAAATACCTTGTACAATATAATTATGTGATAAGTTGTGACAATAGAAATACTAACAAAATTTCCATTCACAAATTCCCAATTATTCTTTCTTAATCCATGTTAATAACATTACCTTAAGTATAGGTGAACCAGATATATTATAGTAAAATTTGATATACTACCTTGTAACATACCAAATCCAATGCCTTTTCTCTCCAGTAACTGAAATTCTATGGAAACTTATTTCTTGGAATTAAGTTTCCTAATTCATATTGCTGAATCTCCAATAAACATAGCATAATAAGCCTCAAACTACTTAATGAGTGATTTTATCGGATTTTTCAGATAGAGGAGATGGTTAGATAGGGATGAAGAATCATGAAATTAGGGGAGTGAGACAGAACTAAAGGCAGTTTTGATCTCTAGTGCTAATGTGAATTAACATACTTGGTGTAGAATTTTGGACTAATTACTTGATCTCTCTTTGCTTCATCTGTAATATGGGGACAATGATATTTCCTACCACAAACATTTGTTGTGAGGATTAAATGAGTTAATACATGAATATGTAAAGAACTTAGAAGAGTACCTGCCATCTGTGATGAATGCCATCTATGATGATGATGATTATATCCACATGGATATAACCATCTTAGAAAAAAAATATTTTATATATATATATAATCACTTTATATATATAATATATAATCAACTTGGAACATAAAGTACCCCCTTTCTATCTTACTGAAGCTTGCTCATTCTCCTTTATCATGGTTTCTGACCCCATATCTCTCTTAATCACCCAAACATAAAACCTGACAGTCATCTGGGGCTCTTTCGTACCTTCCACATCCAGTCATGTTTATGAACTCTACTTTCTAAATATCTCTTAAATAGGTCCCTTCTCTTCATCCTCTCTGTTATGATTATAACTCAGATGGTCATTATTTGTTTTCATTCTCATAGTTATCTTATATCTGGTTTAGTTGCCTTGGTAGTTGGACCTTTTCTCTAGTAACTAGTGTCCAAGATAGCCTCTGATGATCATCATCTCTTTTACACATGCTCTTGTGGATTTTATTTTTTCTGACCAATAGAATATGGTGTAAGTGATAGTGTGTGACATTTAGAAAGCATTGCAGCTTTCTCCTTGGTCCCTTGGTCTGTAGCCATCATGCTGGGAGGACACTCACACAGCCCCATTGAGGCCTACCTAGAGAGAAACTGAGGCCCCCCAGTCAACAGCCAGAAAAAACCTGCCAGTCATGTGAGTCACCTTAAAAGTGTATCTCGGGGTTTCCCTGGTGGCGCAGTGGTTGGGAGTCCGCCTGCCGATGCAGGGGACACGGGTTCGTGCCCCGGTGCGGGAGGATCCCACGTGCCGCGGAGCGGCTGGGCCCGTGAGCCATGGCCGCTGGGCCTGCGTGTCCGGAGCCTGTGCTCCGCAGTGGGAGAGGCCACAATGGTGAGAGGCCCGTGTACCGCAAAAAAAAAAAAAAAAAAAAGTGTATCTCATAGCCCCAGTCAATCCTTCAGATGAATTCAGCACCGACCAACATCCTGACCACAACTACATGAGGACCCTGAGTCAGAACCACTGTGCCAAGCTACTCTTCAATTCCTGAAGCCACGAACCTGTGAGAGATAATAAATCACTATTGATTTTGTCAAGTTACTATGTTTGGGGGTGATTTGTTTTGCAGTATCTCTCTTGGGACCGCTAAACCAACAGAATAATCTTTTGAAAACACAAATTCAGTCATGTTGCTTCCATCTTAAAATGCTTCAATGAGCCCTGTTTGCCTACCAAATTAAAATCAAAACTCTTAGGCCTCATGAAGTTTTAATGATCTCCTCCTGCATATTTTTCCTGCCTTATCACCATACACGTTATGTTCCACACACACATACCTATGCACACACATGTAAGATACCACCTTCACTCTTTTGCTTATGCTCTCCTTTACTTCTGGAATATCCACATGAACTTATTCTACCTGGAGTACTTCTCAGCACAAGTATCATCTTCACTCCACAGCCCTTCTGGATTTCCTGAAGCAGGTATCATCTAAGCTACCATTACATACTGAGTATATTCCCTAGCACAGTAATTATCATATTTAAAAAAATTTTTGTGTGTCTGTCTACCCCTTACCTCCCCCATTAGACTGTGACGTTCTTTAGGGCCACACTGAACACTTAATAGGTATCGATTCATAGTTGCTAAATAATTCAACTTTTGAACAAATAGTTTCTGGTGAAAAGTTGCACTGAAGGGATTCATATATACCCCCAATTTCCTCTTGAGACATGTTAACCTACATCTTTGAATTATTCTTCAGTTTCAAGATTATATGTGTCCACATGAAAGAGAATAATTGTCTATGTGTTTTGGACTTGCTGAGACCTTGATGTTGGCCTCATTAACCCCTGGGTTCTAATTTTCATTGGCCAAGATTATATTACAAATTTACAATCATATTACAATTTTATTTGTTTCCTTTATAATATTACTATGGTTCGGAAGTTCTCATTAGTTCACTACATTTGATCGTCCCCATGGAACACAGTTGATTTTGGCAGGGTTTTTTGTGAAGTTTCACAACCAGTTCTTGGCAGTCAATTTGTAAGCTTGAAAAAAGGAATGTTAGCCAGAATGTGAATCTCTTTCATTTTATTGCATGTTATTGATACAAAATATTTAATCTTCTAATGTAGATGACATGAAAAGAGTATCACAACAATAGTGAACAATAAGACTTAATATGATAAAGAAAAGTCAACTTGTGGAAAGAAATTTTAAGAAGATGGACAAGTACACTAATGTGAAGAAAAGTTTTTGTAGGAAAAGTTGTTTCCAAATTCGATTAAGATGAACAAGTGAGATGCCAAACTATATCTCTTAGATTAACTGAAAAATGGCAGTTGTTTTCAGTCAAGATACTAAAACATACATAAATCTCTCATTTAAAGATACCAAACTACTTAAAACTTTGACTCAGTAGACCATTTATTAATATATTGCTTCTCTTAATTATGTGAACTAAATTGTTGTATGAATCAAAGTGTTTTTTCAAATAGGCAAATAATATTATACTGGTTTTCAGCAGATGTGAGCAATATAAGTTTATCTAGCTAGAATAAAATCATTAGTAGACATTTCTTGTGAGCTCTCAGAACTCTAATTGAAATCCAGTCAATAAAGAATTGAAATATAAAAATATTATATTCTTCAAATGCCATTTAAAAAACTGTATTTCAGATGTCTTGTTATGTGTGTTTATGTGCTTATTTTTTCCTGCAAAATGTAGCCAGAGATCAATCCAATACTCAGTGTTTCAAAAAATGTGGGTGAAAAGCCAGGATTAATGAAAGTTATTACCAGGAAGTTTGCATATATAAAAACAAGGTCATGTTTATAAGTCACAAGCATAGAAAATCATAGAAAAATATATTTGGAAATCATTAAATTGTACTAAATTAACTGTTTTTCAGGGTTCAGGAAAAGTGACATAGCAGTACTTAGAGCACCCAAAAATAAAATTATTTTCATAGCACTTTCACATTGTAATACATTTAACAATTTAGTTCTCTTATTAAGTCAGGCAGAACAATAAACATTGAGCAAATAAAGTATACTTATTAATCTGTATTCAGAACACTTATCAAATAGAAAGTTGAAATAAAATCAGTGTAACAGCTCTGCTTCATTTAATAATTTTTCTCTACCTGGGGCAATTCAAAATGCTTTTAACTTGTCAAAAGTCAACCTCTGACTGTAAACTTTAGTGTATACTGCTGAATACAAATACATTATGTACTTATCCTATGGTTCTATTTTTATTATTGACATAGTAATATTCAAAGCAACTTAGCTATCATGAGGTACAGAATTTTACCCAGCTAAAACATGGTTAA
The DNA here is from genome assembly GCF_008692025.1 of Phocoena sinus. Lineage (NCBI taxonomy): Eukaryota > Metazoa > Chordata > Mammalia > Artiodactyla > Phocoenidae > Phocoena > Phocoena sinus. The sequence goes on along the minus strand of NC_045784.1, from coordinate 22,885,764 downwards.
AAATAGGATCAGTTATAAAAATGTGAATCAAAGCCATTTGCTGATGACCCATTTACTTTCAGACTATTTGAAATATATGTAGAATATTGTTAGAGAAATGGATCTGCTTTATTCACTTATGTATTACAAATGCCCACAGTAGTGCCTAGTACATGGTTAGTACTTAATAAATATTTGATGAATTAATTTAACGAGTAGGTGAGCAGGCAATTACTTACATCTAACTTGGTCTCTTTATAGTCAGTGATTACGGATTATATGGCAAATGACTAAATATTAACAAAGAGGTACATTTTAAAAGGGCAAATACATATTTGGATGTTAGGTGAATAGATTTTCATTTAAATGGGTTTATACAACAAATAATAGTTGTGTGCCTACTATGTGCCACTCAAAACCAGTAGACCATAATTTCTAGAAAATAAGATCCACCCTCAGATTACCCTAAAATCTGCAGAACCTTCCACAACCAGAGATTGGATAGGCTTTATTGGATGGGATATCCAAGAATATAACTTACTAGGGGTTAGTCCCTCTTTATTCAAACCTAGTCATCTCTTCATTACAGCATATTTGCTTAAGAATCCTGAATTAACTGTTTTGGAAATCTGGTTGGCGTATGTACTCTGAACTCTGCAAGGATATATATTATATAAATGAATGTGTGTTTGAGCCAAGCTCTCCTGCTAAGTTCAGACACTGTCAAGAGGAAATGCTGAAATCTAACTGCAGAATCCTTGAAGTGCTTGTTGGAAAAGCACCTTGGAAAGTTCACCCTGAGCCAAATGAAAGCCAAGAGGCCTGTCTTCTACCCCAATGTACAGCTAGAAGGAACTGAGCTGAGCCGCGGTTGTGGTGGGACTGATACCACAAAGAATTCCTCCAATCATTGGGTACTTTCTGGGTTAATCTGCAGTGAGCTGGTTCAGCCTGGCCATCTCTTGTGACTGTACTTTAAAGGTCCTGAGAAACATCCACCTGAAGTGTATGAAAAGGTAGGGACAAAAGAATAACAATGTAGGTTGGCCTGAGCCCTTACTCGGTTTACCAGGAGCAGAGGCGAGCCCTATTTACAAAGTGTCAATTCCTCTCACCCCTCAGTCTTCCGGGATCAAGTCCAAAGAACTTACCCTGGCCTGGAGGGGTGGGATGGGGAGAGTGGGAGGGAGGGAGACGCAAGAGGGAAGACATATGGGAACATATGTATATGTATAGCTGATTCACTTTGTTATAAAGCAGAAGCTAACACACCATTGTAAAGCAATTATACCCCAATAAAGATGTTTAAAAAAAAAAAAAAAGAACTTACCCTGGCCACTCATCTGTCTTTATGGGAACTACTCTAATGTAGAATAGGATCAGATCAATCATTCTTGTTTGTTTATTTCTGCGGGAAGTGTTGAGTTATTTTCTGACAGCAACCCTCGGTAAAAACAATCATTACTGTATTAAGTAGATAATGGAGTCCCTGCAAATATTACTGATTGGTTGATGCACCGACAGTACCATCGAACTTTAACCCTTAGGCCAATGTAATGTTCCAAAAAAGAGATTGACATTTCACTGGTCCATATTGATCGATCACACAATCCTTACAACCTTCTAATTATCGGCTTCAGGTAGACTCACATACAGGTGCCACTCCGAAAGTGCTCTTTCCTCGGGCTTTATTTGGCAATAATATTGGTGACACTTCACTCTCTCTGACATTGCATTACTCTAGGTGTTGTTGCCAAAGCCTCAATCTTCAGTCTAGACTCCATTCCTCACAAATCTATTCTGTCATCAACCTCATCAATATTTATTCTCTTTACTGGTCTTGCTCATTCCAGACTAAGATTATTCAATGCATTGTTTTCAGAGCAGACTTAGTTGAAAATGCAACATTCATTGAGAGCATTTCAGATTAATATAAATATTCATAGAGCAATAAACCGGGTCAAGTATTTTCAGTTTTTTTTTCTCACCAACAGCAATGAGTTTGTTTAGTTAATTTATTTATTTTTGGCTGCGTTGGGTCTTCCTTGCTGCGTGCATGCTTTCTCTAGTTGCGAGCGGGGGCTACTCTTCGTTGCGGTGCATGGGCTTCTCATTGCGTTGGCTTTTCTGGTTGCGGAGCATGGGCTCTAGGCACGCGGGCTTCCGTAGTTGTGGCTCGTGGGCTCTAGAGCGCAGGCTCAGTAGTTGTGGCACATGGGCTTAGTTGCTCCTCGGCATGTGGGAGCTTCCCGGACCAGGGCTCGAACCCGTGTCCCCTGCATTGGCAGGCAGATTCTTAACCACTGTGCCACCAGGGAAGCCCAGCAATGAGTTTATATGCTTGTGCATTTTAGAGATATAACACAAAGGAAATGTTGGGATGAGGTGTTATTTAAAATGTATGTATATAAATATAAAATGTATAGAATTGTATGTATGCATGTATACCCACATGTATTTTACACATTTTGAGTTTTTAAATCTTTTGTATGACAAATTATACCGACGAGACTTTGGGGATTATTTCGTATTTACAGATGGATATCCGCTTGCTCTGGTTTAAAAAATGAAGGCATTAAAAGATTTGTGAAAACAGGCTTTAAAAATCTTCTCAATTATCAAAAATGCTATCAAAGTGTTGTTCCAAAGCCAAGTTGTCAGGGAATCATAAATATTTATTATGTTTCTTCTAACCTTCATAGACAAGTACCTAGGGCTTTATCAACACATCCAAAGAATGTGAGATATTGCATTCAAGACATAAATGGGCTCACCCACTGAAGATGATATTTTTCAGCATTTGCTTTAGGAATGGGAAATCTCACTTGGCAATATTTAGGGAACACACATTTAACAGGGTAATATTCACAAGCAGTAGCGCTGCAAAGAAAATTCCAACCCAAACATTCATATTGTCTTTTAAAACAAAGATTTTGTACAAGATTTTCCACCCTCCCTTCCCACTCCAGCAAAGTGCTGGGTCCAAGGATATTTTGCTATGCTCATTCTTTGGAATTTTTACTGTCCTATTTTTGTTGACCAGTTTAGTTTAATTTAATTCACTTTAGCAGTTGGGTGGCTGATTTATCTCTAAAAAAAAAAAAAAAAAGCATTTTCCTTATGAATAATTCAAACCTTTGCTGGTTATAAAGTTGCATCTTTGGCTCTCTCCACAGCCAACTGCTTCTTTCAAATAGCAGATTCCAAGCCGTGAGTTTGTATCATGGGTCTGACATTTGGGGGAAAAACAATAAAACCCAAGTTTGTTTTAAACAAACTTTCATTTTCTCTTCACAGGTGCCAGGATTTGCTTTTTATTGTTGTTCATCAAAAAAGAAAGTAGCTAATGTTTTCTCCAGAGTGTGTGTTCTGGGCTTCTCTCTGTGTGCTGAAGTTGAAAGAGGAGCAAAACAGGAACACAGTGCTATAAATAAATGACTCAGGATGGAGAACATCTGCAAAATTTGGACAATAAGAATATATGTGTATTTTTGTCCCCTGTAGAGAAAACGACTGCTAATTTTCACAATCTAGGATTTTACCACCTTCTTAAACTGTATTTTGAAAATTAATTTTGCACAGATGAGATACGTTTCTTCTTGGTCTCAAGACACACTATTTTAATTTTTTTTTATTTTTTATTTTTTTGCGGTACGCAGGCCTCTCACTACTGGGGCCTCCCCCGTCGCGGAGCACAGGCTCCGGACGCGCAGGCTCAGCGGCCATGGCTCACAGGCCCAGCCACTCCGCGGCATGTGGGACCCTCCCAGACCGGGGCACCAGGGAAGCGCACACTATTTTTAATCATTTTAAAGATATTATTCAGATGAGCATTAAAACTTAGGTAAGGGCTTCCTTGGTGGCGCGGTGGTTGGGAGTCCGCCTGCCGATGCAGGGGACGCGGGTTCGTGCCCCGGTCTGGGAGGGTCCCACATGCCGCGGAGTGGCTGGGCCTGTGAGCCATGGCCGCTGAGCCTGCGCGTCCGGAGCCTGTGCTCCGCAACGGGGGAGGCCCCAGTAGTGAGAGGCCTGCGTACCGCAAAAAAATAAAAAATAAAAAACTTAGGTAAAACTTTCAAAGTCACATAGTGGCCCAAAACTTATTTTACTTTTTTTCCAATTAGAAAGAATATACACAGTTAACTTAAAAAAATTCCGTGTGTATATAGATTGTTTAATATTTGTTTAGTTTTCACTTGAATAAATAAATGAAGTCATTCCTTTCCTTTAACAATATATATTTGAGTTACAGTTTCATAGGACTCTTTGAATATTGTCCTACTGTCTCATCCAGTTTCCATTTACTTTAAAAAATAGATGAAAATTTTCTACTTGCATACATAATACATGCCACCGTTTTCCCCTTTTAATCCCTGTTTGTCAAGCAGACCAGGAGTTATCTCCATCCCGTGACTCAGGGTTCAAAGGAAGAATGGGACAGCATGCTATGTAATGGTACTGTCACTGTTAAACCTGCTAGGGGTCACTGTGTGTGGCACAGTCTTAATTACCTTAACCTTGCCTTCAGCTGTTCCTCAAAAGGCCCTACATTTGCACATCACTGCGAATAGGATATGGTTAGTAATGAGTTTTGAGCTCTACTAATGTTTTATCCTGGAACCGATTTCTTCTATTATTATAACATATATCTTGTTCAGTTCTACCTTTAAAATACAATAGATTTCAATTTGGGACAGTGCAAGTAGATTCCAGGTAGATTTGTTAACTGTAAGGCAAATGAGGCCAAAAGATAGCTGAAATGACACTGTTTTCAGTCCTATTTGGGGCAACGGTGCTTTTTGTTTTATTTCAGACTTTTAAACAGTTGGGTGACTATTCTATTTTATCCGATTTTTAACTGCTTTGCATAGAGCAAAACAGATTTACTTCCTCTGGACACAACCCAAATTCTCTTCTTTCAAGCCTTTCATGATGAAAGCAAAGCTTTTGTTGCCACGTGTGTGGAATAGAGCCAGGAAAATCATTCATGATACTAAGAGGTAATCATTATTGCTGGTCTTCTTTTGAGCCCCTCAAGATTAGTTCTTAATAGGATTCTACAATGAATGCCCCTTTATGGCCTACATTGTGCTATAATGGTATATAGGGACTCCCAAATTGTGAATATGTACATATGTGTGTATCTGTGGTTCTTGTGTCACATAGTGCAAGATCTATTTTCTCCTGTAGAAAACAAAACAAAAATGAAACAAACAAAAGAACTCAAAACAAAACAAGTCAGCCAAAACAAAACAAATAAAACCTTATTCATATTTTGGTTAGAGAGGGAGAAGCAGGTAAAGGAGAAATCTGCAAGGTGTTTTTACACACAATATTTTGACAACTAAATTCCATAACTTGAGGAAATAAACCACATTTTCAGGATATTAAATCAACCACTTGAGACAGCATTTGAAGTTAGAAAAAAAATTCCAACAATTACACAGGTGTCACTTCTATCAGGCAATGAAGGGAGTGTGACACTTTAATTACCTTCATGCTTGAGTTTCAAAAAAAGGAGAAGTCTTTTTCCTTCTTATTTCAAATTAGTGGTATGGTGTTTTGCTTTCTCTCATCATCTCTTCTTGTGACAGTGTTTCCCTATTCACCAAGTGACCTTAGTGGTGAGATCAATAGTAAACAAAGTGGGTCCTAGAGTTAGATTGATTGGGCTTGTGTTGAAGTAGATGTTGTGTGACATTGGTCAAGTTTCATCACAGAGAAAGACAAATATCATATGACACTGGTTATATATGAAATTTTAAAAAATGATACAAATAAACTGATTTCAGAAAAGAAATAGACTCACAGACATAGAAAACAAACTTATGGTTACCAAAAGGTGGGGGGGGGGATAAATTAGGAGTTTGGAATTAAAAGATACACACTACTATATATAAAATAGATAACCAACAAGGACCCATTGTATAGCACAGGGAACTATATTCAATATTTTGTAATAACCTATAAAGGAAAAGAATCTGAAAAAGATTATATATATATATCACATATATATGTGTGTGTGTATGTATAACTGAGTCACTTTGCTGTACACCTGAAACTAATACAACATTGTAAATCAAATATACTTCAATTAAAAAACAAAGGTTCATCAACTCACAAAGCCTCACATTTATTCACTATTATCTATAAAAGAGGAAAATCATAGCACTTACTTCATGTTTTGTTTCATTTTGTTCCTCCAAGATTTAACTTAGGTAATGTATGTACAACACTTCAAACGGGGCTTGACATAGGGAAAAATGGGCAATAGCTCTCAGCTATCATGGCCATCGCTTTATAACATTATTTCAGTGTTGCATTGATATGTCTAAAAGACTAGTTCTCCATAGGTACTTTTGTTACATGAACTCTGTTGCTGGAGGCAAAAAGAGACTAAAATTGTTAAACAGCCTCTACTAGCAGAATTTTTTAATGTGAGGTTTAGTAAATGACAGGAGAGCTTAGTTATCTGTTTGTTCCCTCTGGACACTAGGAATTAGAATTCTCAGTAACTTTTCTCATTTGATTTGGGCTATTCATTAAAGTACTAGTTCATTTTGGAAGACAATTTTAAGCACCTGGAATGGTCAAATTAGGAAAACCTCATTCTTTTGAGTTGCTGCATTTTTTCTTAATTGTGGTGTTTATTTTACATCTAGAGAGACATTGCTAGGGGGAGGTTTTCAGTCCCTCCCCTGCCAATAATTAGATGATTGTAAACAAGATAATTAGTATTTGCTTTCTTTTCTACAGCATTGTAGAAAAGAACAAAATGAACATTAAAAATAGATTTTTCTACTTTTGTGTCCTTCACATGTTGTTACATTTGTGGGAAATTGGAACAATTAATAGTGAATTCAAAAACCAATTCCAACAAAAGCATAATGGTGTGGTTTGATACAAAATGTAAGTCCACGTCTCTGGATAATTTAAATTTTGAATCCATCATACGATAAAGATATATTAACTCAATTCTAATTCTCTAAACCAACCTCTACCAACCTCTGCTTGGCAACCTCACTCGTTTATGATTATATCAGTTAAGCAGAAAAGTCATGAAAGGGTTCTTTTCAGATAAGATAATAGTGAGCAGTGTGACACATCTGAAAAAGGATGCATGGGAGTGAGTAGGGCTAGCGGGGTGGGGTGGGGTGAAATAACCATTTTGCAGTCTGTTTTGTTACATGACAAACGTATTTCCAACATTGATTTATCCTCTGGTTTCCTTTTACAGCGAGGAAATAACAAATTGTTGCATTTCTTGTCCTAAACTTGTACCTGAAATGTAATTACTATGTATTTTATTCATTCTGCTCACTTTATCCACTCAAAATCTAAGTCAATATAAAAAAATGTATATTGAGGACTTACCATGTCACAGAAATAGGTACCTGGTATCAAAATGCAAAGGAAGAAGTCCTCATCTATCCAAGAGTCAGGTAGTCAGCATTCCACAGCCAGGACAGAGGAAAAGGAAGCTGAAATGATAACTCAGAAAAAAGCCTCACTTCCTTCGTTCAGGTGGGAGAAGGGGCTAGAGAGAGGAAAATAATCCAGGTAAAACAAATTACACATGATGATTCAAAAATATGTACACAAAAATAGCTGGAAAAATGTTGATTGAAAGCTAGATTGCTACAGAATTATAAGGCCAAGATAAGGAGTTTGGGCTTCAGTCCAATTCCTCCATAATTAATAGTATCATTAACTTTATTTCAACATATATTTAATTAATGACCATTATATATGAGGCACGGGGTCAAGTACTGGGGATATTTGCAAAATGGGATAGATATGGCTCCAACCTCCACAAAGCTTATATTATTACTTATAAAAAATGTTCAAGTTATAATAGCTACCATTTACTGAGTAACTACTATGTTTCTGTGTAGCACAGTGTTAATTTAACCATAACAACAAATTGGAGGTTGCTTTTAGTTTTACTGTATGTGAGCAGAAAGTGCAGGACAGAGAAGGTTGATGCCATCTCTGAGACCACACTGCTAAGAATAAGTAACTCCAAGTGCCCTGCTACTCCCATTACACTACATTATCTGCAGCAGAATCACAATTTATAAGTTAGGATTTTGAGGCGTTTATCAGTTTAAGGTTACAGATGTTAGAGCTGAAGAAAACTTTAAAAAATATCTAATCTCTCATTTTCTTCTCGTGTCTGAAGTCCAGTGATGTTAGGGCACCATTTAAGGTTTGGACAATGGAGTATCTTGACTTTCCAGTAAGGGTCCTTTTTACCACACTTTACAATTCATACAAATCCAGTTATTGCAGCCCCCAGCTCTGGAAATACTAGCAAGCAAAGCAGACGCACTTTGTTCTCACTAAAGCTTACAGTCTAGTTGAAGAGATTGAGATAGTTCTTGGGGTAAAAGAGTGCTACATTTTCCTATGAAACTCACCAACTGTCATCTTACACTCTAATTATGGAGAGTAAGGCAACCCTGGAAGTAAAATATTGCCATAAATATTGTCCCCTGCAACCTACTAATTGCCTGTAATTCTGAGTAAGAATCCATATGAAATGACCGATTTTTTTGTTCTAGTCCTATCTCTTCTCCTTGCTATCATCAAAAAACTAGATGGATGTTAACTAGACTTCCTGTGGTGATCATTTCACAGTACAGACGCATATTGAATCATTGTGTTGTACACCTGAAACTAATGTAATATATCAATTACATTTCAATTTAAAAAACGAGTTTTAATTTCAAATGCCATAAAAAGGACTTGGTTTTAATCACTTTAATAGTGTTAATGGATGGACCTAGAGATTATCATACTAAGTGAACTAAGCCAGACAAAGACAAATATCATATGATATTGCTTATATGTGGAATCTAAAAAAATGATATAAATGAACTTATTTACAAAACAGAAAGAGACTCACAGACATAGAAAACAAACTTATGGTTACCAAAGGAGAAAAGGGGTGGGGGGAGGGATAAATTAGGTTGAGATTAACATATACACACTACTATACATAAAATAGATAACCAGGGCTTCCCTGGTGGTGCAGTGGTTGAGAGTCCGCCTGCCGAGGCAGGGGACACGGGTTTGTGCCCCGGTCCGGGAGGATCCCACATGCTGCGGAGCGGCTGGGCCCGTGAGCCATGGCCGCTGAGCCTGCGCGTCTGGAGCCTGTGCTTCGCGATGGGAGAGGCCACAACAGTGAGAGGCCTGTGTACCGCAAAAAAAAAAAAAAAGATAACCAACAAGGACCTACTGTATAGCACAGAGAACTATTATCAATATTTTGTAATAAACTATAAGGGAAAAGAATCTGAAAAGGAATACACATACACACACACACACACACACACACACACACATATATATGTACACATATATAACTGAATCACTGTGCTCTACACTGAAACTAACACAATATTTTAAATCAACTATACTTCAATAAAAAATAAATAAAATTTTAAAAATAAAAAAAATTTAAAAGATAACATATTTACTATCTGGCTCTTTAAAGACAAAAACAAATAGTGTTAAAGTGCTCCTTGGGAAAATCTGGTTCTTAGAGCTCTAAATATGAAATTGACAATATATATTAATTTTAAATTGTTCTCAGTCCTAATGCATGTGCTGTTTGTCAGGGTTGAACTTTGGATTTGAATACATTGGTGGAAAGATTAAGCCTTTTCAGCATCACTATATTTTTACTAAAAATGAATGCAAGCCTGCTAAGTGATTTAAGTATTAAACTCAACAGAAATAATTTTTTCAGTTTAAATTATTTAAGCATCTATCAGAAGATGGGCATTCGACACAGGAAAAAGATAGAGCTAATTGGTGGTTTACTCTCTATTTTCATTTACAAGTATTCCTGAGAAAGTGATTTTAGGCCTATAGAGAAATAGAGAATGAAAATATCTCACAGATTTTCTCTAGTCATTGCTGTACCCAGGGGTCTAAGAGGCTCAAGATTAGAAAGATTTTCCATTGACATACTGAATGGTCTGTAGATAACACATGTGGAGAGTATTTGTACCTTAACAAGAACGTACATGTACATGGACCAACAGACTTCTGAAACATCAGTCTTATGAGAAAACTTCACTGTCAAGGTAATGTCAAGTAGCATATTACCCTCTGCTATGGTCAACTTACCACAGTGTTAAAGCTATAGCACTTAGCACAGTGAATATAAAAAGATGACACAATAAGTATTTGTTAGATGAATAGATGCACTGCCAATTTGTTTAATCAATATAATTTAACCAAAAAAGGGTGAAACTATAATACTGGAAAAATATATGAAACAACCATTTTGAGACACTGGCAACAGAAAACACAGAGTATACATTTTTGTAGAACACCATTAGTAGTTTTTACCAATCCACACATTCATAAGATCTATCTGATAAAAATCACCATAGATTAACATTCTCAACTTTGGCTTCAAAGCAAATATTAACAGGAGAGTTTTAAAAGTCCGAAGCCCAGGCCACACCCCAGACCAACTAAATCAAGAAATCTGGGGTAGGACCCAGGCATCAGTATTTTTTAGAGCTTCCCAGGGCTTCCAATGTTCCAGCCATGGTTGAGATCCATGATTTTAGAGAGCACCATAAAACTTGAACTTGGTCTGGATGAAGTGTATAATAAATACTTGTGCTTTTATCTAATAGCACTTTTAAATCTTCCCTTTTTATGCTGATCACATTGCATTGAAATTATTTTATCAGTCTCTACTCCAATAAACTGAGAGCTCCTTCAAGGCAGGGACAGTGTCTTATTAATCAGTGTGTACTACTGTCAGCATCTGCTGTTTATAAATATCTGTTCAGGGAGATAATGAATTAATGAATTGACTTAAAAACTGAATGAAAAATAACAGATTTCTGCATCCAGTCATTGGTGGAATAACTGGTACTGGAATAGCCCTTCTAATGTAAAAAACTATAAAACTAGACAAAGCGTATGAAACAACTATTTACAGACCTTGGATAACAAGCAGGGCAGGACTGATATACCTGAGAGAAGGCAAACAAAGCGACTGGATTTATGTCTGGAAACACTTTCTAGATCGTGGCACAGGGTTGGATCCCAAAAGGAGCATAAGGATCTCTTGCTGAGTTGGGGAGACCAAGATTGTCCAGAGCTTCCGAAGTAGCTGGAACTTGTGGGGCAGTGTATCAAAAAAGAAGACTTTACAAAGAGAATGAGCTCCAAAAATCTGCATTAGGGATCTGCTTGAATCTTTGACTGAATACCAAGCTGTACATGTATAACTTAGAATATTCTAGGTCAGGAAAAGAAGAAGAAATTTGTGACCTATATCTAGGCAAGAATTAGGCAATAGAAACATGCAGAAATGGGATTAGCAGTAAATGACATTTAAAAATCTGTTATAAATACATTTATTAATCTAAAGAAAATATAAACATAATGAGAATCTTATAGAAAATGGAAATTATGAAAAGGAACAATTGAGGAATTCTATAACTGAAAGATATAGTATCTGAAATGAATAATTAATGGTAAAGATTCAACAGCAGATTAGGAAAGAGCAGTATGCAAGAAAATATCTGTGAACTGAAGACAGGGCAGTGGAAACTATCCAAATTAGAGCACAGAGAGAAAAAAGATCTGACAGATGATAGTAGACAGATACATATCAAGTATATATGTTTTTGTGTATACACACATACCATAAATAAATAAATAAAGTGTATGTCAACAATAGCATAAAGGGCTGGAGAGAGACAAGTAGAAGTATACTGGTGTCATGTCCTTATATACAAAGTTATATAACATTGATATGTTGTATACTATAATTTAAAGATGCACATTATAAACTATAGTGGAATAGTTTTAAAAAGAAAAAAGTTATTTAAATAATAAGTGATATTAGAAATAAAATGAAACATAAGAAAATATGCAATACAAAAATAGTTAGGAAAGGAGCAAAAGTAACACAGAACGTATAGGTCAAATAGAAAATAAATTGCAAGATGATAGACTGAAACCCAAGCTTATCAACTATGAAGTTAAATGTACTTGGGCTAAAAATTCCAATTAAAAGGCAGAAATTTTAAACAATAAGACAACTCTATGCTGTTTACAAAACATGCAGGTGAACCTTTAATATAAAGATATAGGTAGGATAAAAATAAAATGATGACAAAGACAAAACATACAAATCATAAAAATAAGAATGTTGGAAAATCTATATTAATATCAAAGTAGGCTTCAGGATAAGAAATATTACTAGAGTTAACAACAGTTATAAAATGGTGAATTCATTTAAAATACATAGCAATCCTAAATGTACATAGCCTATTGATAAATCTAGGCATACGTGAAGTAAACACTAACAGAACTAAAAGGATAAATAGACAAATCAACAGTTAAAGTTGTAGTTTTCAACATTTTTTCTCAGTAATTTACAGAACAAGGAGACAGAAAAGTAGTACATATAAAATATTTGAACTATACTAATATTCAACTTTACCCAATTAACATTTTTTATAACCATAACACAAAACATCCACAGAATGCATATTCTTTTCAGGTACCCATGGCATGTTCACCAATAGAGACTATATTCTGCGTCATAAGAAGCCTCAACACATTTTGAAAAGGATTAAAAGAGTACAGGGTCTGTTCTCTGACTACATGAATTAAATTGGAAATCAATAGCAAAAGATACCAGGAAAATTACCAGGTATTTAGAAATATTTAGGAATTACACACTTCTGTATAACGCATGGGTAAAACAGGAAATCACAAATGAAATTAGAAAATATTTTGAACTAAATAAAAATAAACTGAACATTAAAATTTGTAGAATGCCATAAAGCAATGCTTAAAATAAAATGTGAAGCTTTACATGCTTATATTAGAACAAATTTGCAAAATAAATTGTCTACCAAGTATTTGAGGAAGAAATACCAATTCTGAACAAATTATTCCAGAAAATAGAGGAGCAAACATTCCCCAACTCGTTTTATGAAGCCAGCATAACTCTGATACCAAAACCAGACAAGAAAATCATGAGCAAAGATAATTATAGATAACTAGACCTCATGAACATCCACAAATATCTATAAATATTCGCAGAAATAATTCTGAAATACATAGGTCAATACCAAGTGAAAAAGTAAGCTTTATCCCAGGAAGCAAGGTTTACTTATCATTCCAAAATCAAGCAATGTAATTTACCATATTAATGCTAAAAAGATAACCAAAATATCATATAATTATCTCAATAGTTTCAGTAAAGCATTGGACAAAAATGTAAAAATAATTTATTATAAAAATTCTCAGCAATCTAAGAACAAAGTTGATCCTCCACCCCATAAAGGGCATCTATGAATGACAGCCAGCCAGCATACCCAATGCTGAAGGAGGGAAAGCTGTATCCCTAAGATCAGGAATGAAGCAAGGAGACTCCCACTTCTCTTCACCTTTACATTGGAGGTCGTAGACAGTTCATCAAATCAAGGTAAAGAAATAAAAATGCATGAGGACTGGAGAAGAAGAAGCAGAAGTGTCTTATTCAACATGATTACATATGCACAAAAACTAAAGCAATCTAAATCTATCTGTCATCTACCTACCTATCTATCTACCTACCTACCTACCTACCTACCTATCCATCATCAGTCAATCCATCAGAATAAGTGAATTTAGCAAAGTCACAGAACGTACCAGGTCAATATACAAAAATGCACAATTAAATGAAAGTTAAAATATTACCACTTACAAGTGTGTCAAAAATAAAATATTAAGAGATAAATTTAAAAATTTATGCCTAAGGCTTCTACACTAAAATAACCAAAACACTGATAAGAGAAATTTTGAAAGGCCTTTAATAATTGAGAGATAAAACATGTTCATGGAATGGAATACTCAATATTGTTAAAATGTGAGCTGTTTCTAAATTGCTTTATAATTTCAGTGCAATCCAAATCAAAATCCTAGCAGCCTCTTTAAAATAGGAATTCACAGGTTGATTCTAAAATGTATATGGAAAGTCAAAGGATCTATAATGGTCAAAATATTATTGAAAAGGAAAACTATTAAACTTAATATAAAACTATAGTAATCAAGACTATGGTATTAGCAAAAAGATAGATACATAGATCAATGGAATGCAATAGAGGCCAAAGAAATAAAGCCATGTTTAAACAGTAAACTGATTTTTGACAAAGGCACTAAAGCAATGTGATGGAGAAAAAACATTTTTTCAACAAATGATGCTGAAGCAACTATACAAAAGTAGGGATTAAAATGAATATAAACATCTACCAGTCACCACACACATAAATTAGTTCAAGATGGATGATAGATCTACATGTAATATTTTAAAATGTGTAACATTTCTATAAGAAAACAGAAGAATATATCCATAAACTTGAGGTCATCAATTTCTTAAATGGAACCCAGGAAGCACTAAAAATAATAGATAAATATTAAATTCTTAACATTTTAAAATGTTCATTGAAAGGCATCATTAAGAAAATAGGTAGGCCATTTACATAGTGGGAGGAAATATTCACAATGCATGTATGTGACAAAAGATTTGTATGCACAATAAATCCAAAGGATTCCTACAAGTCAAAGATAAAACAGCAAAGGGCCCAACAAAAGTAGGCAATAGACTTGAGCAGGAACTTCACTGAGAAAGGAATATTAAAGGTCAACCATCATTATCAAAAAGTGCTCAGCATCTTTAGGCATCAGGAAAATATTAACATGATGAGACCCACTACACATGCATTACAATAGCTAAAATGAATAAGACTGACAAAATCAAGTTTTGTAAATGATGTGGACCAACCAAAACTTGCACACCTTGCTGGGAGGAAAGTAGAATGATAGGTTAAACCTCTGATCAAATGTATTATTTTGCTTGGCCTGCTGTAACAAATACCACAGACTGGGAAGCTTAAACGACAAATTTACTTCCTCGCAGTTCTAGATGCTTGAAATCTGGGGTCAAGGTGTCCACTGAGTTGATTTCTTCTGAGATCTCTCTCCTTGGCTTGTACATAGGCATCTTCTTCCTCTTTCTTCACACAATCTTTCATCTGTGCATTGTCCTAATCTACTATTTTTATAAAGACACCAGTCATATTGGATTAGGGTCCACACATATGACCTCATTTCACCTTAATTACCTCTTTAAAAATCTGTTTCCAGAGGCAGTCACATTCCGTGATAATGGGCTTTAGGACCACAACATATGAATATTGGAGGGACACAATTCAGCCTGTACACCTCACAAAACCACAGTTCTGGTTAAATCTAACTCTCCCACAATTTTGCATTTATTTTCGAGTAGTTGAATATAATTTAAGAAAAAGACACCACCACAGTGACTGGTCAGGTGTGCCCTTAATATATCCCAGAAATCATACCATTTTCCCCTAGTCCATTTATTCTCACTCTCCTAACAATCATTTCATACCTTCCCAGAATCCAATACCTCTCCCCTCAACTCCATTCCCTCTCTTAGTTCACGGTCTTTTTTTTTACTTCACTGAGAAAATAAAGCCTATCTTGAAGAATATTCACAAGCTAACTCCACAACATCCACTCGCCTACCTATATCTTTGCACCTACCTTCAATCTTCCTTCCTATTATTTTGAATGGCATTTCCATGTTCCCAACATGGGACAACCTGTACACCCATGGCAAGGTTCCTCATAGATGACTTACTCAAGGCCATTATTCCCGCAATTCTTGTCATTGTCTCCTGCATCATCATTTTCCCCTTTTAGCTGGTTTGTTCTATTGATCCCACAAATATGCTGATACTTATTTCATCTTAAAAAATTGCTTTTGTTCCAGTTTATTCCTCTAGATGCCACTCCGTTTCTCTCTTTCCCTTTATGTATCACAGTTCTTGAAAGAGTTGTGCATATGCTCATTACCTCCGTTGTTTTTCCTCCTGATGGCTCTTAAACCCAACTCTCAATCAGGTTTTTCAACCACCATGCTTCCAAAACTACTTTCACTGGGTCATTGATGACCTACACATTGCTAAATCTGGCATGCTGATCTTTCTTAATATATCAGCAGTATTTGACAAATGTTCACGCTCTCCTCATTGAAACACTTCCCCCCCCAGCTTTATCGAGATACGATTGACATATAACACTGCATAAGTTTAAGATGTACAACGTGATGACTTGATCCATGTATATATTGCGAAATTATTATCACAGTAAGTTTATTTAACACATCCATCATCTCACATGACTACTTTGTGTGTGTGTGATCAGAACATTTAGACCTACTCTCTTAGCAACTTTCAAGTATACAATACAGTACCATTAACTATGCTGTACTTTAGATCCTCAGAACTTATTCCTCTTGTAACTGAAAACTTGTACCATTTCACCAAACTCTCCCCATTTCCCCCAGCCCCCAGCCCCTGGCAACCACCATTCTACTCTCTATTTCTATGAGTTTGGTTTTTAAAAACATGAGTGCAGGAAACCCTACCCACACTCATTGGCTGTGTCATCACAGTCATTTTTGGTATTTCCTTCTCATGTCCATGACTTCTAATTTAGGGCTATCATTAGACCTCTTCCCTTTCTAACCGTTCAACTTTGGTATCAGGAAGCATTAAAAGCAATCTCTGAATCAACGATTTCATGATTTATAACGCCAGGTTTGTCCTCTTCTCTGAGTTACTCTCATATTCAACTGATTACTCAGCATCTCCACTTGGATGGTTAAGAGACATTTTGTACTTAAAATGAATAGAATTCAGCTGTTCACCTTGCCTCACAAACCTGTTCCTCAGTCTTCCTCAAGCCAATTATTGGCAATTCCATCTTTCTAGTTATTTAGGCTGAAAACCTTGGAGTCAGGTTCGACTCCTCTCTTTTTTCATGTCCTTCATGCAATCTGTTAACAAACTTTAAGGGATATAAGTGCAAAACATATACAGAATCTCATTAATTCTCTTCATTTTCATTGCTAAGTCCAAGGCATCAGCATTTCTGACCTGGACCACTGCAATAGTTTCCTAACTATCCTATGTCTAACTTTTCCTTACTCTAGTCTATTCTCAACACAACATCCAGAATGAACATGAAAAATAGATCAGATCAGATCACTTCTCTGTTCAAAACTCTCCAGCACCCTCTACCAGAGTAGAAACTAAAGCTATATTATAATGGCCAACAAATGTCATGAATTTTTCCCTCTTCAAGTCTCTGACCTCATCTTCTATTATCTCCACTCTGATCACTCTTCTTCAGGCACCTGTTCTCTTCGTGATTCCTTGACTCTAAACACGAGCTCAGTTCATGACCTTAGCATCTGCTGTTGCATCTGCCTGTATTGCTTTGTTCTGGGTATGCACATGCCTCACTTTCTTCCTCACCTACTTCTCATTTTTATTCAAATATCACTCTCTAACTAAGGCCTTTCTTGGCCCCCCTTTTAAAAACAGCAAACCCTCCGTAATACTCCTTGTTCCTCTCCCTTGGCTTATGTTTCTCCATAATACTAGCACCATCTAACAACAGATAATGTTTTACTTATTTATTTTCTTTACTGTCTCTTTTCCACAATAGAATTTAAGCTCTATGGAAGTAGGTAATTAATAAGCACTAAAGACTTACTGTGGGCTTCCCTGGTGGCGCAGTGGTTGAGAGTCCGCCTGCCGATGCAGGGGACACGGGCTCGTGCCCCGGTCTGGGAGGATCCCACATGCCGCGGAGCGGCTGGGCCCATGAGCCATGGCCGCTGGGCCTGCGCCTCCGGAGCCTGTGCTCCACAACGGGAGAGGCCACAACGGTAAGAGGCCCGTGAACCCAAAAAAAAAAAAAAAAAAAAAAAAGACTTATTGTTTCTTTTGATTATTGCTTCTGTTGTAGTATCCATAACAGCGTGTCTGTCACATAGTCCAGTTTTGCTATTTGAAGAAGTTTACTTAGGTTTTTTCTTCTGTAACAATCTCTCTAGATGGATTTAATCTACATTGAATCTTGATACAAAAGCACAATGAAGTGAATTTAACTTATTGTATTATTTTTATACATTCATAGAATAAATTATGTAGTACTCTATAAGATACTGTAGAAAAAGAGGTTATTGGTTAGCTGAGTAAAAGTAATAACTTTCTCAATATTACGACAGACACGAGCAGCAATTTTACATCTCTTATTTAATCAAATTGTTTAAAAATATGTTTGTAAACAGACAGCGTGATTCATCACAGGGCAAATCACTATATCCTATTGTGTAAACCTCAAGCAAACCAAGGTAAAACTATAAAAATTGAAAGTGATCCCGTACCTTAGGCAGCAGATTGAACCACTGTGATAATCACATTCACACTTAACTCAGCAAATAGATGGAGCAAGAATAATAATGGTGCATATTATTCATGACCTTTCAACAGAAGAAATTAAACTATGGCTTAAACTGTAAATAGACATGTAAAACATTATGTCTGCTTTTTCAACCATTAACATTCAGATCTTTGATGAATTCAGGCAAAATTACAACTGAATAACCTCAGTCATTCATTTAGTTGAACAATAAATATGATAGGATGATTATACATGTTCATAAATATATGTAAATTTATACTTTAAAAAAATGTTTAGAGTTGTCCAAATAATTTAAGACTATTACAAGAAGTGGAATCAATGACTACATCATATTTTCTAACTCTGCCGCTGTTTGAACTTGACCTATTAGAACTAGAGAACAGGGTAACACATCTTAGGTCCCCAGTCTTTTTATCAGTAAATATTAAAACTGTTGTTCTTTTAGAGCTCATCTAACTGTTATATGAGTGTTATTTTTACCATGTTTACAAAGTTTTAATCTCTGAAATCAAATTGCACATTTTCAGGTAATGATTTTATTTTATTTTTTTGCAATCTTAATGACAAATCTAAGAAACTAGAAGTCTCTAATGTTTTGTGAGAAAGAAAATACTTTCCATTTTTTCCAAAATTCCTTTTTACCTAGTTAATTCTTGCTCATCTTTCAGTTCTCAATTCAACTGTCACTTCCTAAAGGAAAGTTTCCCTGATCCTGTTTTATATATTATTCAGCACTGTCCAATAGAACTTTCTGCAATGATAGAAATGGTCTACATTTTGCTGTCCAATATGGTAGTCAATAGCCACTTGTAGCTACTGAGGATTTGGAATGTGGCTACTGTGATTGAGGGACTGAATTTAACATTTTTATTTATATTTACTAAATTCAAATTTAAATTTAAAAAATCATATATAGCTAGTGGCTACCATATTGGATAGCACAGTTCTAAGCCATGACCCTCTCCTTCACTGTATTTGTCATGATTATGATTTGCATTTCTTCATGAAATTACTTGACTAACATCTCAAGAAAGAAAAGGAATACAAATTGGAAAAGAAGGAGTAAAACTGTCACTGTTAGCAGATGACATGATACTATACATGGACAATCCTAGAGATGCCACCAGAAAACTACTAGAGCTAATCAATGAATTTGGTAAAGTTGCCAGATACAAAATTAATGCACAGAAGTCTCTTACATTGCTATACACTAATGATGAAAAATCTGAAAGAGAAATTAAGGAAACACTCCCATTTATCACTGCAACAAGAAGAATAAAATAACTAGGAATAAACCTACCGAGGGAGACAAAAACCTGTATGTAGGAAACTATAAGACACTGATGAAACAAATTAAAGATGATACAAACAGATGGAGAGATATAGCATGTTCTTGGATTGGAAGAATCAATATTGTGAAAATGATTATACTACCCAAAGTAATCTACAGATTCAATGCAATCCCTATCAAATTACCAATGGCATTTTTTACAGAACTAGAACAAAAAAATCTTAAAATTTGTATGGAGACACAGAAGACCCCAAATAGGCAAAGCAGTCTTGAGGGAAACAAAACGGAGCCGGAGGAATCAGACTCCCTGACTTCAGAGTATACTACAAAGCTACAGTTATGAAGGCAATATGGTACTGGCACAAAAACAGAAATATAGATCAATGGAGCGGGATAGAAAGCCCAGAGATAAACCCACGCACCTATGGTCAACTAATCTATGACAAAGGGGGCAAGCATACACAATGGAGAAAAGACAGTCTCTTCAATAAGTGGTGCTGGGAAAACTGGACAGTAACATGTAAAAGAATGAAATTAGAACACTCCCAAACACCGTACACAAAAATAAACTCAAAATGGAACAGAGACCTAAACTTAAGTCTGGACACTATAAAACTCTTAGAGGAAAACATAGAAAGAACATACTTTGACATAAATCACAGCAAGATCTTTTGTAATCCACCTCCTAAAGTCATGGAAATAAAAACAAAAATATACAAGTGGGACCTAAGGAAACTTAAAAGCTTTTGCTAAGCACAGGAAACTACGAACAAGACGAAAACACAACCCTCAGAATGGGGAAAATATTTGCATATGAATCAGCATACTCAGGATCAATCTCCAAAATATATAAACAGCTCATGCTGCTCAGTATTAAAAAAACCAACAACCCAATCTAAAAATGGGCAGAAGACCTAAATAGACAACTCTCCAAAGAAGACATACAGATGGCCAACAAGCACATGAAAAGATGCTCAACATCACTAATTATTAGAGAAAAGCAAATCAAAACTTCAATGAGGTATCACCTCACGCTGGTTGGAATGAGCATCATCAGAAAATCTACAAACAATAAGTGCTGGAGAGGGTGTGGAGAAAAGGGAACCCTCTTGCCCTGTTGGTGGGAATGTAAATTGATACAGCCACGATGGAGAACAGTATGGAGCTTCCTTAAAAAACTAAAAATAGAATTATCATATGACCCAGCAATCCCACTACTGGTCACATACTCAGAGAAAACCATAATTCAAAAAGGCACGTGCACCCCAATGTTCAATGCAGCACTATTTACAGTAGCCATGTCATGGAAACAACCAAAATGCCCATTGACAGATGAATGGATAAAGATGTGGTACGTATATACAATGGAATATTACTCAGCTATAAAAAGGAACGAAATTGGGTCATTTGTTGAGACGTGGATGGATCTAGAGACTGTCATACAGAGTGAAGTCAGTCAGAAAGAGAAAAACAAATATCATATATTAACACATATATGTGGAATGTTGAAAAATGGTAGAGATGAACCGGTTTGGAGGGCAGAAATTGAGACACAGATGTAGAAAACAAACGTATGGACACCAAGGAGGGAAAGCCAGAGTGGGGGTGGTGATTGTGTGATGAATTGGGAGATTAGGATTGACATATATACACTAATATGTATAAAATGGATAACTAATAAGAATCTGCTGTATAATAAAATAAATAAAATAAAATTCAAAAAAAAAACTACAAGGGAATTTCCACTTAGTTAAACAAATGCTACTGAAAGGTCAGAACCTATTTTACTCGAGTCTTAAATACATATATGTCTACATATGAAATCCAGCATTTTTTTTCCTGTTCTTAATATAATCCCTTTAATTCAAAAGATACCGCTTTTTCATTTAGAATAAAAATTAAGTCACTGTGTAGAGGCCCTCTTTGGTGACTGTCAATTTTCCAAGAGGTAAGCATCTTTTTCTTTAGGCTACTTGTAGTAAATCTATTGGTTCCAACTTCCTTCTTTTTGACCTTCCTCTCTGACTTGTTGTTCTACCATCACCCACCATATCTGTCAAGGAAAGGAAAGTTAATAACCAGGTTCCAAGCCAGGAATGAGATTAGATTCACACTCAAGTGAGGGAAGGTGAGGTTTGAATTTTGAAAAAAAGCCCTTCAAGGGTCATGTAATTACTAGGGTGTTATCAAAAAACTGTTAGTGTTGCATATTCCTCATTTGGGAGGCAGGTGCCACAATGCCTCAGGGCAGTGGAAAGTTATAAATGGTGACATGCAAAATGAGCCAGGCAAGCACATACACTGGTGTTCCACTGCCCCATTTGCTAATGGAAAATGCAACATCAGAAAGCATGCCTTTCATGGAGAACGACATATCTAGGACATTGGCTGGGATTTATAGTCAACCATCTTTTTGCTGCTCATTGGCTTTTACAATTCATTTCAATTTTCACTTATAGGAAAAAATCATGGTGCATACATTAGCATATATCCCCCATCATGCTTCTTTTGGCTGCTTCTTTTACTTGTGATTAATTTTTTAAATTCAGCTAATTTGTTTATGTGACAGTTTCTGAGAGTCATGACTTGGAAAATAATTTTGCCTTCATCAAGACTTGTCTCCATAACAATATTCTTATATTCTTGTACTGAGCAATTGCTCTGCTCTTTAAATTCTACCTTGACATAAATACCCACTCTCTTTTTTTTAAACTAGAGTCCAGTTTCAGATTTTTTGTTGCTTAAAGAAAGGTAAAAAGGATAAATTTTAAAACGACATGCTTCCGGACTAATGTGTAAAAGGTCTGGAGATCACAAATCATTTAGTGCTTCGTGTATTAGAACATTAGTTCTTAGGAAAATGTTTTATTCAGATTTAATCAGGACCTCAGAGATATCATCTGAATCTTTTGAGATTTTTGCAGCCCTTATTTCTGACCCAGTTTTTAAATTGTTCAGGTGTTAACAAACTACTACTTTCTGCATGCAAATAGGAAATCCAAACCGTTTAGAATAGGTTATCTCCTGTTACCTACTTGACTGGTAGACTTAAGCATTTTATTTTACTTTTACCTGAAGGAATGATGATACCACAAATTATATACCCTGAGACCAAATAATTAAAATGTGAAGAGATTAATTTCATTTACAGGGGCTTTTTATAAAGCTCTAAGAACATGTACCATGTGAATATAAATTGAATTGTTGTCTGTGTTATTATTACATTATATCTCTGAACATAGTATCACAGTACAGTTTTAATAACTATTTAAATCTTTTTAAATATTTTGCTTCCATGTAAACAAAATGAAACACATGTAAAAAGAATGAATCATCCTTGTTTGAACCTTTCATCTACAATCATGTACATCAGCTAAGAAAGAATATTAAAATAATAACAGAAATCATAGCTGTAATACATTGCTTCTTGGAAGCCAGTTTCCATGGTAATATTTTTCTGTTAGAGCCCTATGAGTTTGAAATTTCTCCAAGTTATAGATTATAACTATAAACTGACATATAGTTTAAGTAATACTTTCAAGATCCAGGTCTGGGGGGGACCTTGAAGATGGCGGAAGAGTAAGACGCGGAGATCGCCTTCCTCCCCACGGATACACCAGAAATACATCCACACATGGAACAACTCCTACAGAACTCCTACTGAAGGCTGGCAGAAGACCTCAGACCTCCCAAAAGGCAAGAAACTCCCCACGTAACTGGGTAGGGCAAAAGAAAAAACAGAGACAAAAGAATAAGGACGGCACCTGCACCAGTGGGAGGGAGCTGTGAAGGAGGAAAAGTTTCCACACACTAGGAAGCCCCTCCGCGGGCGGAGACTGCGGGAGGCGGAGGGGGGAGTTTCGGCACCGCGGAGTAGTGCACAGCGACGGGTGCGGAGGGCAAAGCGGGGAGATTCCTGCACAGACGATCGGTGCTGACCGGCACTCACCAGCCCGAGTGGCTTGTCTGCTCACACGCCGGGGCGGGCGGGGCTGCGAGCTGAGGCTCGGGTTTTGGTTTTGGACGGAGCTCAGGGAGAGGACTGGGGTTGGCGGCTTGAACATAGCCTGAAGGGGTTAGTGCACCACGACTAGCCGGGAGGGAGTTCGGGGAAAAGCCCGCACCTGCCGAAGAGGCAAGAGACTTTTTCTTCCCTCTTTGTTTCCTGGTGCGCGAGGAGAGGGGTTTAAGAGCGCTGCTTAAAGGATCTCCAGAGAAGGGCGCGAGCCGCGGCTAAAAGCGCGAACCCCAGAGACGGGCGCGAGCCGCGGCTGAGGGCGCGAGCCCCCGAGACGGGCGCGAGCCGCGGCTGAAAGCGCAAACCCCAGAGACGGGCGGGAGACGCTAAGGCTGCTGCTGCCGCCACCAAGGGCCTGTGTGCGAGCACAGGTCACTCTCCACACCCCTCTTCCGCGGAGCCTGTGCAGCCCGCCACTGCCAGGTTCCCGGGATCCAGGGACAACTTCCCCGGGAGTACGCACGGCGGGTCTCAGGCTGGTGCAACATCACGCCGGCCTCTGCCGCAACGTCACGCTGCCTCTGCAGCTGCAGGCCCGCCCCGCACGTAGTGCCCCTCCTACCCCCATCCCCCAACCCCCGGCCTGAGTGAGCCGGAGGCCCCGAATCAGCGGCTCCTTTAACCTCGTCCTGTCTGAGCGAAAAAACAGACGCCCTCCAGCGACCTACACGCAGAGGCAGGGCCAAATCCAAAGCTGAGCTCCTGTGAGCTGTGAGAACAAAGAAGAGAAAGGGAAATCTCTCCCAGCAGCCACAGAAGCAGCGGATTAAAGCTCCACAATCAACTTGATATACCCTGCATCTGTGGAATACCTGAATAAACAAGGAATGATCCCAAATTGAAGAGGTGGAATTTAGGAGCGAGATCTATGATTTTTTTCCCTTTTCCTCTTTTTGTGAATGTGTACGTGTATGCTTCTGTGTGAGATCCTGTCTGTATACTCTTGCTTCCACCATTTGTCCTAGGGCTCTATCCGTCCATGACTTTTTTTTAAAAATTCTTTTTCTTAATAATTAAGTTTAATTGTGATAACTTTATTATACTTTACCTTCGTTCTTTCTTTCTTTCCTTCCTTCCTTCCCTCCTTTAGACAACGAATCACCCCAAATTGAGGAGGTGGTCTCAGGGAGCAGGATTTATGATTTTTCCCCCTTTACCTCTTTTTGTGAAGGTGTATGTGTATGCTTCTGTGTAAGATTTTCTCTGTATAGCTTTGCTTCCAACATTTGTCCTAAGGTTCTATCCGTCCCTTTTTTTTTTTTCTAAATATTTTTTAATTCAATAACTATATTATACTTTATTTTATTTTTACTGTATCATCTTTCTTTCTGTCTTTTTTCCTTCTTTCCCTCCTTCCTTCCTTCCTCCCTCCCTCCCTCCCTCCTTTCTTTCCTTCTTTGCTTCTTTCTTCCTTCCTTCCTTTCCTCCTTTCCTTCTTTCTTTACTCATACTTCTACTAATTCTCCCTACTTTTTCTCCCTTTTATTCTGAGCTGTGTGGGTGAAAGGCTCTTGGTGCTCCAGCCAGGAGTCAGGGCTCTGCCTCTGAGGTAGGAGAGCCAACTTCAGGACACTGGTCAACAAGAGACCTCCCAGCTCCACATAATATTAAACGGTGGAAATATCCCAGAGACCTCCATCTTAACACCAGCACCCAGCTTCACTCAACGACCAGCAAGCCACAGTGCTGGACAACCTATGCCAAACAACTAGCAAAACAGGAACACAACCCCACCCATTAGCAGAGAGGCTGCCTAAAATCATAATAAGGCCACAGACACCCCAAAACACACCACCAGACGTGAACCTGCCCACTAGAGAGACAAGATCCAGCCTCATCCAGCACAACACAGGCACTAGTCCCCTCCACCAGGAAGCCTACACAACCCACTGAAACAACCTTAGCCACTGGAGACAGACATCAAAAACAACGGGAACTACGAACGTGCAGCCTGCAAAAAGGAGACCCCAAACACAGTAAGATAAGCAAAATGAGAAGACAGAAAAACACACAGCAGATGAAGGAGCAAGATAAAAACCCACCAGACCTAACAAATGAAGAGGAAATAGGCAATCTACCTGAAAAAGAATTCAGAATAATGATAGTAAGGATGATCCGAAATCTTGGAAGTAGAATGGACAAAATGCAAGAAACAGTTAACAAGGACCTACAAGAACTAAAGATGAAACAAGCAACGATGACCAATGCAATAAATGAAATTAAAATCACTCTAGATAGGATCAATAGCAGAATAACTGAGGCAGAAGAACGGATAAGTGACCTGGAAGATAAAGTAGTGGAAATAACTACTGCAGAGCAGAATAAAGAAAAAAGAATGAAAAGAACTGAGGACAGTCTCAGAGACCTCTGGGACAACATGAAACGCACCAACATTCGAATTATAGGGGTTCCAGAAGAAGAAGAAAGAAAGAAAGGGACTGAGAAAATATTTGAAGAGATTATAGTTGAAAACTTCCCTAATATGGGAAAGGAAATAGTTAATCAAGTCCAGGAAGCACAGAGGGTCCCATACAGGATAAATACAAGGAGAAACACGCCAAGACACATATTAATCAAACTGTCAAAAATTAAATACAAAGAAAGCATATTAAAAGCAGCAAGGGAAAAACAACAAATAACACACAAGGGAATCCCCATAAGGTTAACAGCTGATCTCTCAGCAGAAACCCTACAAGCCAGAAGGGAGTGGCAGGACATACTGAAAGTGCTGAAGGAGAATAGCCTGCAACCAAGACTACTCTACCCAGCAAGGATCTCATTCACATTTGATGGAGAAATTAAAACCTTTACAGACAAGCAAAAGCTGAGAGAGTTCAGCACCACCAAACCAGCTTTACAACAAATGCTAAAGGAACTTCTCTAGACACGAAACACAAGAGAAGGAAATGACCTATAGTAGCGAACCCAAAACAATATATAAAATGGAAATAGGAACATACATATCGATAATTACCTTAAATGTAAATGGACTAAATGCTCCCACCAAAAGACACAGATTGGCTGAATGGATACAAAAACAAGACCCTTATATATGCTGTCTACAAGAGACCCACTTCAGAACTAGAGACACATACAGACTGAAAGTAAGGGGATGGAAAAAGATATTCCATGCAAATGGAAACCAAAAGAAAGCTGGAGTAGCAATTCTCATATCAGACAAAATAGACTTTAAAATAAGGACTATTAAAAGGGACAAAGAAGGACACTACATAATGATCAAGGGATCGATCCAAGAAGAAGATATAACAATTGTAAATATTTATGCACCCAACATAGGAGCACCTCAATACATAAGGCAAATACTAACAACCATAAAAGGGGAGATCAACAGTAACACATTCATAGTAGGGGACTTTAACACCCCACTTTCACCCATGGACAGATCATCCAAAATGAAAATAAATAAGGAAACACAAGCTTTAAATGATACATTAAACAAGATGGACTTCATTGATATTTATAGGACACTCCATCCAAAAACAACAGAATACACATTTTTCTCAAGTGCTCATGGAACATTCTCCAGGATAGATCATATCTTGGGTCACAAATCAAGCCTTGGTAAATTTAAGAAAACTGAAATTGTATCAAGTATCTTTTCCGACCACAACGCCATGAGACTAGATATCAATTACAGGAAAAGATCTTTAAAAAATACAAACACATGGAGGCTAAACAATACACTACTTAATAATGAAGTGATCACTGAAGAAATCAAAGGGGAAATCAAAAAATACCTAGAAACAAATGACAATGGAGACACAACGACCCAAAACCTATGGGATGCAGCAAAAGCAGTTCTAAGGGGGAAGTTTATAGCAATACAAGCCCACCTTAAGAAGCAGGAAACATCTCGAATAAACAACCTAACCTTGCACCTCAAGCAATTAGAGAAAGAAGAACAAAAAAACCCCAAAGCTAGCAGAAGGAAAGAAATCATAAAAATCAGATCAGAAATAAATGAAAAAGAAATGAAGGAAACAATAGCAAAGATCAATAAAACTAAAAGCTGGTTCTTTGAGAAGATAAACAAAATAGATAAACCACTAGCCAGACTCATCAAGAAAAAAAGGGAGAAGACTCAAATCAATAGAATTAGAAATGAAAAAGGAGAAGTAACAACTGACACTGCAGAAATAAAAAAAATCATGAGAGATTACTACAAGCAACTCTATGCCAATAAAATGGACAATCTGGAAGAAATGGACAAATTCTTAGAAATGCACAACCTGCCAAGACTGAATCAGGAAGAAATAGAAAATATGAACAGACCAATCACAAGCACTGAAATTGAAACTGTGATTAAAAACCTTCCAACAAACAAAAGCCCAGGACCAGATGGCTTCACAGGTGAATTCTATCAAACGTTTAGAGAAGAGCTAACACCTATCCTTCTCGAACTCTTCCAAAATATAGCAGAGGGAGGAACACTCCCAAATTCCTTCTACGAAGCCACCATCACCTTGATACCAAAACCAGACAAGGATGTCACAAAGAAAGAAAACTACAGGCCAATATCACTGATGAACATAGATGCAAAAATCCTCAACAAAATACTAGCAAACAGAATCCAACAGCACATTAAAAGGATCATACACCATGATCAAGTGGGGTTTATTCCAGGAATGCAAGGATTCTTCAATATACGCAAATCTATCAATGTGATAAACCATATTAACAAATTGAAGGAGAAAAACCATATGATCATCTCAATAGATGCAGAGAAAGCTTTCGACAAAATTCAACACCCATTTATGATAAAAACCCTCCAGAAAGTAGGCATAGAGAGAACTTTCCTAAACATAATAAAAGCCATATATGACAAGCCCACAGCAAACATCATCCTCAATGGTGAAAAACTGAAAGCATTTCCACTAAGATCAGGAACAAGACAAGGTTGCCCACTCTCACCACTCTTATTCAACATAGTTTTGGAAGTTTTAGCCACAGCAATCAGAGAAGAAAAGGAAATAAAAGGAATCCAAATCGGAAAAGAAGAAGTAAAGCTGTCACTGTTTGCAGATGACATGATACTATACATAGAGAATCCTAAAGATGCTACCAGAAAACTACTAGAGCTAATCAATGAATTTGGTAAAGTAGCAGGATACAAAATTAATGCACAGAAATCTCTGGCATTCCTATATACTAATGATGAAAAATCTGAAAGTGAAATCAAGAAAACACTCCCATTTACCATTGCAACAAAAAGAATAAAATATCTAGGAATAAACCTACCTAAGGATACGAAAGACCTGTATGCAGAAAATTATAAGACACTGATGAAAGAAATTAAAGATGATACAAATAGATGGAGAGATATACCATGTTCTTGGATGGGAAGAATCAACATTGTGAAAATGACTCTACTACCCAAAGCAATCTACAGATTCAATGCAATCCCTATCAAACTACCACTGGCATTTTTCACAGAACTAGAACAAAAAATTTCGCAATTTGTATGGAAACACAAAAGACCCCGAATAGCCAAAGCAATCTTGAGAACGAAAAAAGGAGCTGGAGGAATAAGGCTCCCTGACTTCAGACTATATTACAAAGCAACAGTAATCAAGACAGTATGGTACTGGCACAAAAACAGAAAGACAGATCAGTGGAACAGGATAGAAAGCCCAGAGATAAACCCACGCACATATGGACACCTTATCTTTGATAAAGGAGGCAGGAATGTACAGTGGAGAAAGGACAGCCTCTTCAATAAATGGTGCTGGGAAAACTGGACAGGTACATGTAAAAGTATGAGATTAGATCACTCCCTAACACCATACACAAAAATAAGCTCAAAATGGATTAAAGACCTAAATGTAAGGCCAGAAACTATCAAACTCTTAGAAGAAAACATAGGAAGAACACTCTATGACATAAATCACAGCAAGATCCTTTCTGACCCACCTCCTAGAGTAATGGAAATAAAAACAAAAATAAACAAATGGGACCTAATGAAACTTCAAAGCTTTTGCACAGCAAAGGAAACCATAACCAAGACCAAAAGACAACCCTCAGAATGGGAGAAAACATTTGCAAATGAAGCAACTGACAAAGGATTAATCTCCAAAATTTACAAGCAGCTCATGCAGCTCAATAACAAAAAAACAAACAACCCCATCCAAAAATGGGCAGAAGACCTAAATAGACATTTCTCCAAAGAAGATATACAGAATGCCAACAAACACATGAAAGAATGCTCAACATCATTAATCATTAGAGAAATGCAAATCAAAACTACAATGAGATATCATCTCACACCAGTCAGAATGGCCATCATCAAAAAATCTAGAAACAATAAATGCTGGAGAGGGTGTGGAGAAAAGGGGACACTCTTGCACTGCTGGTGGGAATGTGAATTGGTTCAGCCACTGTGGAGAACAGTATGGAGGTTCCTTAAAAAACTACAAATAGAATTACCATATGACCCAGCAATCCCACTACTTGGCATATACCCTGAGAAAACCAAAATTCAAAAAGAGTCATGTACCAAAATGTTCATTGCAGCTCTATTTACAATAGCCAGGACATGGAAACAACCTAAGCGCCCATCATCGGATGAATGGATAAAGAAGATGTGGCACATATACACAATGGAATATTACTCAGCCTTAAAAAGAAATGAAATTGAGCTATTTGTAATGAGATGGATAGACCTAGAGTCTGTCATACAGAGTGAAGTAAGTCAGAAAGAAAAAGACAAATACCGTATGCTAACACATATATATGGAATTTAAGGGAAAAAAATGTCATGAAGAACCTAGGGGTAAGATAGGAATAAAGACGCAGACCTACTGGAGAACGGACTTGAGGGTATGGGGAGGGGGAGGGGTGAGTTTTGACAGGGCGAGAGAGAGTCATGGACATATACACACTAACAAACGTAGTAAGGTAGATGGCTGGGGGGAAGCAGCCGCAAGGCACAGGGATATTAGCTCGGTGCTTTGTGACAGCCTGGAAGGGTGGGATGGGGAGAGTGGGAGGGAGGGAGACGCAAGAGGGAAGACATATGGGAACATATGTATATGTATAGCTGATTCACTTTGTTATAAAGCAGAAACTAACACACCATTGTAAAGCAATTATACCCCAATAAAGATGTTAAAAAAAAAAAAAAAAAAAAAAAAAGATCCAGGTCTAGTAAGTAGCAGGAGTAGAAGCCATGTTAATATCTTAACTACTCTATTATTTCAAGGTCTCCATTTTTTCATTGGCTCAAGAAGTCAGCCTGATTCAATATTTCCAGAGGCTGACAGTTGTATCATAGCATTTTGTATTACTGAAACCAGATTATCATGGTAGAACTAAAAATAAAATACTAATCAAAGGATTTTCTAATAGTGATTCCCTTTTATAGATATTAGATGAGTGGTATAACTTTTTTTTTTTTTTTTTTTTTTTTTGCGGTACGCGGGCCTCTCACTGTTGTGGCCTCTCCCGTTGCGGACCACAGGCTCCGGACGCACAAGCTCAGCGGCGATGGCTCACGGGGCCAGCCGTTCCGCGGCATATGGGATCTTCCCGGACCGGGGCACGAACCCGTGTCCCCTGCATCGGCAGGTGGACTCTCAACCACTGCGCCACCAGGGAAGCCCGTGGTATAACTTTTATAAAGACAAATATTTCAAGAAAAACCCAAGCCTTAAGTAATAGAATGGGACTTAAGATCAGTGACTAATGGCAGATAGAAGAGACCATTCCCAGACTTCTAGAAGGAACCTCCTTTCTTAGTGTCAGTTTGGTCCAACAAATACCTGGCCCCCTATTTCTGACAGCTTCTTACAAGACTTGGTTCATCGGTAATCCTTCCTCCTTAGTGCCTTTAATTGTTCTTATGTCACAGACATCTTCCCATAACCACAATATGCTCAAATATCCCTAGAACAGAAATTTATTTTCCAGCCAGTTTTTCCTTTAATCGTTTTTCGTTTAATATTAGGTTCTTAAACACAGAAATCTATTCTTGCCATTCATTCCTCAATCTTCTGCAATTATGGGTCAACTCCCAGCACTTTAAATATGCTGTAAAATCTATCCAGATGAAATCTAACTCCCAATCCAATTATATGCTGAAGTTCTACTCTACCATCTCATTTATTAGTTTTGTTCATAAGAAATTTCATATCATCAAGCATTGTTTTATAAAAATTATTTAATGGAAAAAGGAAGCAGAGTGCTGAAAAGAGTTTTAAGAGCATCAAATAAAATTTATTCTCTTCTATAAGGATTTTAAAGAACAAATGTTTTGCTTAATATATGTATATAGCTATAAAATCTAAAAATCACTATGGAAATCCAAAATTTTTATAACTTAGAAATAGCTTATTAAAATAAAAACAAAACAAACAAAAAATCTAAGAAAGGTAAACTATTTTAGCCAACATCACTCAGTGGTGGACCTAAGAATTAAACTAACGGTATAACTCTAGTTTGATCTAGATTTTCAAGATGTCTTTTATTTTCCTAATAACACTATGACATCAATTATTATTTCTTGGACATCTTAATAATGCTGACCACCCACTGTATTTATAAAACACAACATCTCTTAGACAGTGTTCTTGGTTTGTTCATCCACTTACTTTCAAGCCATAATTTAGACCTTGATGTCAACTCACTATGGTCAACTAATTTCAAATTTTATTGTTTCATTAATTGATTATGTTTTTGTCCAGTTCTTGTTGTGAATTTCAACATAAATTCGCATATGATACTTCTGTAATACATTACTATTTATCTTTTTTTCTACATGGATCATTTTCCTCCCTTGCTCTCCTAACATTACTCTTCACTGATGACCCTTCTAAATGTCAGACTCCTCTCGGCCATTGTCCTCTAATGCCTTATTTTCCTATGCTAGTGTTTAAACTCAAAGAGATCTTCAAAAATATGCCCTGTGTCCTCTTAGGCAAGCTTGCTGTGGTGAAATGAATGAAATTTGTAGTTAAAGTATTTGGAGATGAAATCTATCTGTGCTAATAAATACCTGGGCTTCCTTGAACTAGGAAATTAGACTTCTCAATATCAGTTTCTTAATCAAATAATTTGATTATTAGCTTACCTTATAGGATGGTTGTGAATTGTGACTCTCAAAAGAGATAATGCATATCAGAGTTCTTTGCAAACACTGAACATTTATAAAAGCACTATTATTACTTTGAATCTACAATATCTTTGGATAACCTATGGCTTCACCTGTTTAACTATCTGTATACTATCTATCACCTGAGATACTCATAAGTCATCTCCATCACAGGCACTCTAAATAAGGATAAACAAAACAAAATAAAAAACTAAAGCATGGCCATGATGGAGATCATGGTGAAAAGACAGTGTGCAAGTTTGGAAGCTACTGGTGAGAGGAAGTATAATTGGAGCCATTAATTTTTTGAACAGAACTGTTACATGATTAGGAAGATTTCTGCAAAAAGTGTAGAGAAAGAGAATGGAATTTGTCTCCAGCAAGAAAAAAAAAACCAGTGAGACTAAATCTATACCAGTGACAGAACATATAGGAAGGGAATTTGAAGGGAGAAATCTTATACTATACTGACATGATATACCAAAGAAGTATAAGAAGGAGCTATAAATACTGAATAACTTTTAAGTTCCAGTACCAAGTGACAAGATGCTAGTGATTCTGTTAAGCTGAATTGTGGGTTAATGTTATGAGTTGAATTGTGATCACCAAAAATATGTTGAAATCCTAACCCCTGGTACCTGTGAAAGTGACCTTATTTGGAAATAGTCTTGCAGATATAATCAAATTATGATGAGGTCATTAGGGTGAGCCCTACTCCAATATGACTCGTGTCCTTATAAAAAGAGGAAAGCACCATGTAAAGACAGAGATACACAGGGAGAAGACCATGTGATGACAGAGGCAGAGATTGGAATGATGCAGCTGCAAGCTAAGGAGTGCCAAGGTTAACAGCCACCACTAGAAGATAAAAATAGGCAAGAAGGATTCTTTCTTACCAGTAAATTTCCATTGTTTTAAACCACCCAGTTTGTGGTGCTTTATTACAGCTGTCCTAGGAAACTAACAGAGTTGATAATCTTAGTTTCTAGTTGGTAAATGCTATGTTTGAGAGGTCTGTGGGACACCCATGGGAAGATGTACAGTAGACAGTAAGAAATACAAATCTAATGCTCAGGGAAAAGGTCAAGGCTAGAAACATGGCTCTGGGAAACTTTGATATAGCAACCATAGCTAAGTCATCCTATAAGGAGGGCATAACATATTGCATTAATCAAGATCATTAGTGCTAGCTGTCGTTAACAATATTCCCAAAATCTATCATAATACAATCAAGTTTTCCTATTCACTTCACAGTTGAAATAGGTTTTCAGCAGGAAGCCTTCCATATGGTGGCCCAGGGATCCCAGTCCTCACATCTTACGGCTCTATTACTTTTAAAGGATTCCTCAGATTCTTCATTGGATTCTGTATTCAGGAGTCCAAAGAGCAAAGAGAGAGGGAGTAGGATCATGTGAGATACTTTATGAACCAAGCCTGTCCACCTTCCCCTAGCTAGAACACAGTCATCTGCCCCAAACCTAACTGCAAAGGAGAATGGGGAATGTAGTCTCCCTGTTTGATCAGATGACCAACCCTGAAGATTCTATCATAGATGGACATAGAAACAGATGTAGGCAAGACGGAAAATGACCTTCATGCCTTAGCAAGTGCAGACAAAATTTTATTACGTTCAGAGGCGAGAGAGAGAAAGAATGTTTTGGGCTATGTAAAATTAAAGTACAGCAATATTTGTGTAGCACTTTGAAGAAATAGGATTTGGACAAACAATGACAGAAGGAAAATGCCTTCAGGAAGAAGAGAATTGACTGTGCAGAGCCACAGAGGCTGAGGATCCCAGGATTTCTTCTGAAAATAGCATTTGACCGGTTTGGTTAGGACATGTAAATCAGAACCCAGTTAAAATTGAAACAGGGTATTTATGTATCCCTAGGTCATGCCCAAATCAGTAGTAGACTTACCCTTTTACTTTACCTTTGCCAAGTGCATTTAAAATTCTGCAGACTCTAATTTATTAAAATTTACTGCTGAAGTGAGAATGACGGCTATTTCTTTCCACTTCTTAGTATGGGACCACAGTTTTATTAGAATGCTTCCACTCCAAGCTCAGCAAGGAGCATGTTATAATTAGATGAGTATTACAATAGAGACTCTGTTAATGGGATTTTTGAGACGTAGTAAAAAAGAAAACCTACAAGAGTGTCTCCATTACACTCTATATAAGTAAGGGAAACCTGTCTTAGGAGACCACTAAAGAAATCAGCAGGAGTTAGTTAACTGAAGGTCAAACAATATGACATGATAAGCCTTGGGGGATACTGTTAAAGTAATCATTGCAGATAAGGGACTGGCTGACTGTCGAGGTGCCTATGCATATTTCTAACATGAAAATGAAGATGGGAATTAAAACAGCAGAAATGGCCTCTTTGTTTTTGTATAAACTTGAATACCTCCTATCAGTAAACAATATTAAAATATATTTTTTCTACACATGGAAAGTGTGAAACCATGGGGTCTCCTATAATGGAAATGTTCCACATATAGTATCTGAAATGATTCTCCCTTGAGGCTGAGTAGCTCCCTGACTACTTTTTTAAGTGTAAATTTTTTTCTGAAAGTGTTAAAACATATGCTCATTGTTAGAAAACAGAGACAACATAAGAAGATAAAGCACTTAAAATGCCACAGTTCAGGAAAACTCACATTTTTATGTCTTTCTATTTACTATTTATAAATATCATATTAATGTACCCATTATAATAATGTATATCTACTTTTCTATCCAGTACTTTTCATTGAATATTTTGGATTGATTGGTCCTTTTTCTTCCTTTGACTTAATTTTTTTCATCATCTTGGAAAGATCATGTAAAACAGCCTTAAAAATAATTACAGAGACTTTCATCTAATCAGTCTGAAATTCCTCTAAGGGAACTTAAAAAAAAATGAAGTCAATTATTTTTTACTTATTCAGTACAACTCTGTACCGTCCTTGTTCGGGTAAAGAAAATAATATTCCCAAAAAAGAGGAGGCACAACTAGGACAAGGGGGTGTGTCACATGGGTTGAACCCTTTCTTCTCAGTGGGCCTGCATGTTGGCATTGTGGTTCGCTATGACTGGGGGTTTCTCTAAATACCCTGCAGTCATAAGAGGGCAAGCGAGAAAGAGCAGGGAATAAATAGGGACTTGATCACTTTTTCACTCTGTAGATTTCTGCCTCAGAAACTAGACTAACTGGAATGAGACTCTCTGCTCAGAATTGCTGACCTTTCCAAATATTCAAGTCCTGTCCGCAAGATAAAAAGGGTCCCATATGAGTTTGCTCTTTCCCTAGCATATACCTTTGAGAAACCACAGGCATTTGGTCCTGGTATTCAAAATGACATGACTTTAGGATTTCATTCTGTACAATGTTTGTTATAATTTAGAGTACCAGGAGAAATTAAATAACAGGATTGCTGCAATTAAATGTTGTCTTTTGACCTGGCAAGAAACTAGCAACTCAACTAGGAGAAAGGACAGCTAGGTGTTATGAAGGTGAAGAAATACTGTTCTAGTGCAGGCGTTCACCCCAATAATAGGATGATTGTAAGCTGTTAGTCACATTAGACTATCGTCTGTGTCCAATAAGATGCCTTCCTCTACCCATTTGAGACAGATGTTATTCGCATAATGTATTTTAATACATTAGAAAGTAACTAGACTAAAAATATATTTTTCTTATGTCTTAATGCCTTTCTAGATATAAAATAAAAGATGTATGAAACACTCAAATATTTCCATATATGCTGTCTTGAAGCATAAGCATATATGAAAACTAGAGTCTTACTTTCAATAATCAATTGTTAACATGGACCCAGGAGATTTCACTTCCACTTTTAGAAATGAAGGTTTGAACAATGGATTGAGAAATCCTGCTGACCTACTTTTGAATGGATAAATTCATATGTGCTTATATATTCTGATTGGAAGGTAAAAAAATTACTGTGCTTGCATCAAATCAGGTGAGAAATTTCTTGTTATAAAAAGTGACTGATAATAACACTTGGATATGAACAGAATTAATAATTGAAAATTATATAGGTATGTGATATCCATCTATGATTCTTGGCACATAATTATGCCAAAGAATTGCATTAGAGTTGATCAGGGTTTAAAATATGATTCCGGTCAGACTGTAAATGGTCTTTGATACCAAATTACTTCAGTTGGCGAGTGTTAGAATCTATTTTTCTTTTCTGCTTTACTTACATTTTTTTACTAAAATGTTTTTTGTTTGTTTTGGTGTTGTTTTACTTATTTGTTTTTTAGTAAACAAATAAGCAAGTTCTTTGCTGGTCAAATCAATTGCTTCCACAAAAAGCACATAAGGAAGGAGAAGAAGTGTGAGAAGGAAGAAGGATGGAGACAATTAAAGAGGAGACTAGAAAGCAATGAACACAATCCTCATTTGACCTTATTTTTTCTTTTGGTGCCCTGAGATCCTCCATAACTAATGGCACTACATGCCATTCTTCACAATTTTTAGGGTTGTACCTTATAAAATATTTAAAAGAAATTTCAAATATGTCCTTTGAACTAATAATCATGACCATTTCTCCTCTGATAGATGATAAATTTCCCATTCCAGAAGACAGAATAAAATCAATTAGATTTAAATGGATGTAAAGAAAAAAAATACATGTCAAAAAAAAAGAAATGGCCCAATATCCAGAGAAATAAGTGATCATGGAATGTTGGAGCTACACAGAATGTGAATGAGTGAATTTGCCAATTAAAGCATATTTCTCTGGCCCATTGATCTCATAATGAAATTACATACTGTTCTTACTGATTAGACTCTTTTTGAATTTAATCACTTTAACACCTGGGCTTCTCGTACCCCTACATCCTCTTAGACTCTCTTTCTTTTAAGAGTTTAGTCCTAAATAACGAGAAGTCCCACATATTCTGAAAACTTCCCTTTACTGTTCCGCCT
Organism: Phocoena sinus; assembly: GCF_008692025.1. Lineage (NCBI taxonomy): Eukaryota > Metazoa > Chordata > Mammalia > Artiodactyla > Phocoenidae > Phocoena > Phocoena sinus. The sequence goes on along the minus strand of NC_045784.1, from coordinate 22,848,097 downwards.
CATCACCCTCCCTCAGTCTGTTTCCAAGTCCACATCTTTAAATACCTGCCTCTAAAGTATATATTCAAAATTTTTTACCAGAACCACATTATTTTGAAAATAGCAGATACTTCTGTCTCACCCAAAGCTTTACCTATTACACATTGTATGTCCATTATGGCCAATGTTGGAGATTTTATTAATTCTGCCAATGCCTGATTTTATAGATGATATCAGGTTTTCCATTTTTTAATTTTTGTTTTCTAATTTATTACGTGATTTTTTGTTTGGTAGTACTAATTGTTTCTGGTAGTACTAACTTTACAACGTGAACTATTTGAGGAAATGTTTTCAGTTTTAAAAAAGCAGGGGTGAAAACCTTTTCCCTTCATTCCTTCTAGGTTCTTTGCCTGGTCTAATAATTAAACTGACATAAGACAGATTAACAGGAGAAAAACAAAGTTTGTACTTATGGGAGCCCCATACACACATATGAGACTTTCTGGCAGTGAGGCAGTTGAGGCTTATATACCCTTCTGAGCTAAGGAGAAATGGGTAAGGGGCTGGCGTCCCAAAGGGGAGGAAGACAATTCACAGGAAGATGCGAAGAACAAATGTTTGGTAAACAAATGTTTGCCATGTTATGCAGACAAGTCCTTCTGATATAAAAAGTTATTTTTGGTAATAGCTCTCTCCCTGTTACAGGGCCCCTATCTAAATGTTTTTAGGCAGTTAAGGGAGAGGTAAAAAGCTCTTCCTGAATCGACTGGGACTTGATTGTCTTCAGCTTGAAATAATCCACGTGCCAAAGTGGCACAATCTGGAATGGCATATTCTGTCCCTTCTTAAAGGCTAAGCTGAATATTACAAAGCAAAGAATATATGTTTAACACACACTGTAAGAGATTTATTAAACACCATCTTTATACTAATGTGGAAATCTTGATAAATTGCATGAAATCAGAGTTACTACCTAGTCTCTCATGACAGACAGTCATCTGCCCACAGGAAGCAGCAACTCATAAGACAGTTTCTTGTCTTACAAAAATGAAAGTGTTTTTATAGCTGATTTTGTGTTCAGTGATAGAACAAGCGATGCTACCAGAGGCAGGTCACTTTTGCTATTTAAGACAAAATGCTTTGTTTATTTTTCTTCCATGGACTCGTCTTCTCCTCGCCTACAAAGAACCTCAAAGTATCTCCCATCCTTCTGTTGTGTTCATGAATATAACCCTAGTGCTTAGAATAGTGCTAGAAAAATAGTAAGTGATCAATAAGTATTTTGGTATTAAGTAATTAAAAGAAAATCCGAATCTACCTTCCTATGTACCATTTGATTTATTTTCTTCTATTTCTTTTTCTCTTATACATCTTTATTGTACTATAATTGCTTCACAGTTCTGTGTTAGTTTCTGTTGTACAACAAAGTGAATCAGCTATATATATACATATATCCCCATATCCCCTCCCTCTTGAGCCTTCCCCCCAACCCTCCCTATCTCACCCCTCTAGGTCATGGCAAAGCACCGAGCCGATCTCCCTGTGCTATGCAGCTGCTTCCCACTAGCTATCTATTTTACATTTGGTAGTGTATGTATGTCGTTGCTTCTCTCACTTCTCCCCAGCTTCCCCCTCCCCCGCACCGTGTCCTCAAGTCCATTCTCTATATCTGCATCTCCATTCCTGCCCTGCCACTAGGTTCATCAGTACCATTTTTTTTAGATTCCATATATATGCATTAGCATACAGTATTTGTTTTTCTCTTTCTGACTTATTTCACTCTGCATGACAGACTCTAGGTCCATCCACCTCACTACAAATAACTCAATCCTTCTATTTCAAAACTAAACATAAGAAAGTACTTGATATTTACTATCCCTTCTTCCTCATATCCAAACACATGTAAGCCCACCTAAAGCAATTTATGTGCACCATTAAAATAAAACTTCTCTAGATGTCACTGTGTAACAGCCAATTCCAGAGCTGCCTTTTCTCTGATCTTCCAAACTGACCTCCTCATGGCAGATGACTCTTTGAAGTTCCCTTTGTTCTTGAAACTCATCTCAGAATTTTATAATGAGATACGACCTCTGTTTCTCTCCTTCCCCTCCCTGGTTATAACCCCAGATTCTTCTGAGAATCTATTTAATAACTAGTTTAGGGAGTAGTTAAAAGTATGGATTCTGGGGCTTCCCTGGTGGCAGAGTGGTTAAGAATACGCCTGCCAGGGCTTCCCTGGTGGCGCAGTGGTTGGGAGTCCGCCTGCCGATGCAGGGCACACGGGTTCGTGCCCCGGTCTGGGAAGATCCCACATGCCGCAGAGCGGCTGGGCCCATGCGCCATGGCTGCTGAGCCTGCGCGTCCGGAGCCTGTGCTCCGCAATGGGAGAGGCCACAACAGTGAGAGGCCCACGTACCGCAAAAACAAAACAAAACAAAACAAACAAACAAAAAGTATGGATTCTGGAATCTGATTGCCTGGTTCAAAGTCTGGCTCCCTTAATTACAAGATCTTCTGAGCATGCTCCTAAACGTCTCTAGCCACTACAAACCATTACAGCCTCTGTAAAACGAGGGAAATAATTTTACCTACTTCATATAAAATAAGGTAAACCATACAGAGTCCTTAAAAACTCAATAGGTATTGATTATTATGAGATACTAAAGATTCACAGCTAAATGTATTTCATTTCTAGATCCCACAGCTGGACAATTAGTCATGTTCCATTCCACTCTCTCTCTCTCTCTCTCATCTTCTCATCCAGTTGGTTACAAAATACTACCTAAATCTGCTCAAAATGCTGTTCTCCAAATCTAGCTCTCCACATCTAGTCCTTGTCTAGAGTTTTGCAGATGTGGTCACGGTTTTGGGGCACTGGGTTAGACGTTGGTAAAGGATAGAAGCTAATTTAACACTGTGTCAAATTACAGTGGTTGTTCTAAACTTATTTCATTTTGTTTTCAAGTGGTCATGTAAAGTAGGTATTATTTTTTTCCCCCACTCAATAGACGAAGCAGCTAGAGTTCAGATGAGCCAGCTACCTTTACCCAGGTAACACAGTTAACAAGTACAATAAGCGCCAGAGCTGGAAATTCCCATTAACATCAAGTTATGCCTTCTTTGTTTCTCAAGCACTCCAGCAATTGAAACTCCTAAGGAAGGAAAAAGGTGGTGGTATGGGTGGGTGGGGGGGGGGACTCTTCAAGGATATTTCTTTGGGAAAACTGAAGTTACAAATATGCCTTTTCAGATACAGGTACTGGCATCTATCAAACTTGATGATGTCTCAAGAAGACTCGAGCTGTATCAGATAATGAGATTGTAAACGTCTCTGAGTTAAAATAGGCTTTCTCTAAAAATAGTTCATTGCACACCAGCTCTTGAAAGCTTCTGGTCCTTATAAATTATGATACGCAGTGACTTCAACAGATGCTTTTACTAAGTTTAATCAAGAAAATTCTTCAAAGAAAATAGACTATCCTTTATGCAGTAGTAGGCACTAATGACTGGATTTAACCTGGTATAGACAATGAGGTATTGGCATCTATCTGCTGTATTTCTAGAGCTATAAAGCAAGCAAACAAGAAGCAATTCGAAAAGTTTATTCCCCATATAACTGAGTAAAGTAAGATCAAATCCTAAAACGTAGACCTTGCCCGCTCTAAGATGATATAGCCCAATCTAAGAATTGACCACAAAGCCCTTATATGTGCTTTTAATATAAATTGTGGCCCTACTTCATAAAATAACTTTTCATGTTATTACTTCATGATTAGACTACTGAAGTTTATTTCTCAAGTAATTTTTTTAATAGTTAAAATGAGCTATTTTCAGGCTCTTCACCATGCAAAGCAGGAGAAATATAAAGACTCCTTTTGATCTAGTGTCTGGTATTAATTTAAATTGAATATTCACTATTTGAATTTATTGCAGCAGATGTCCTCAGCTACCCAATTATTTTAGCACAATTTGGCACATATATAATCTTAAAAGATCTTGTATCTAGGCGAAGCATTTAATTTCCTAGCAAATTAATCCCTTTGGAACATTACATTGGATGCCATGGTGATTAAAAAAAACACTCTTTCATAACAGCAAGTTGCTCCAGTAAATACCCAGTACTCTGCACAAATGGAAGATCTGCATTTATTTCCTCTGTTATATATGGCACAGGTTTCCTTATTACTAATTACGTGCTCTTTCTCAGCTCAGACATCTTTAATAACAACGTGCACTATGCCCTCTCCTCTCTAATTCTGGGGTTTTCTGTTCCCCTGTTTAAAGGAGAAGACATGATTTTCTTGACTCCAAAAGGATAATGGATGTGGACTGACCCAGAATTTTTTAGCAATGTGGTCTGGAATAGGAACGATAAAAGAACTTTCTCTTTAAAATTTTGCTTAGCTAAATGGCATATACCACAATATGCATTTTCAATGATTATTTAATATAAGTTAATGTCTCTCAGTTACTGTTGTTGTATAACAAATCATCCTAAAGCTTTTTGGAGTAAGGCAACCATTTTATTATGTGCACAGATTCTGTGGATTAGATATTTAAATAGAGCAGAGTAGGGGTGGTTTGACTCTGGTCCATGATGTCTGGGCCCTCAGCTGGCAAGACTCAAAGACTAAGGATGACTTAATGGCTGCGAACTATAATCATCTGGAAGCTCCTTCACATGCATGTCTGGCACATAGGCTGGTATTACTAAAAGTCTGGGGGCTCAGTTGGTGATGTTGACTGAAACATTTATATACAGTCTTTCTTAATGGTTTCGGTTTCTCATAGTGTGGTGGCTACTTTCTGAGAGGAAGCATCCCAGAAGAGGGCATACAGAGAACAAGCATTCCAAGAGAACCAGGCGAAAGAGAACCAGATGACAGCTAATCTAACCTCAGAATTCACACGGCATCATTCCTTCTGAATAATAAGTAAATCACTAAGGTCAATCTAGATTCAAGGAGGAAAGACACAGACCCAACCAGTTAATAAGAAAAGTTCGGAACTTCCCTGGTGGCTCAGTGGTTAAGAATCCACCTCCCAATGCAGGGGATGCGGGTTCAATTCCTGGTCAGGGAACTAGATCCCACATGCATGCCACAACTAAGAGTTTGCATACCACACCTAAGGAGCACACATGCCGCAACTAAAGGAGCCATTGAGCTGCAACTAAGGAGCTCAGGAGCTGCAACTAAGGAGCTCAGGAGCTACAACTAAGGAGCACATGTGCCACAACTAAAGGAGCTAGTGAGCTGCAACTAAGGAGACCGCCTGCCGCAACTAAGGAGCCCACCTGCCGCAACTAAGACCCGGCATAACGAGAAAGAAAGAAGGAAAGAAGGAAAGAAAGAGAGAGAGAGAATGAAAGAAAGAAGGAAGGAAAACTTCAATTCATGGACATATTTTAAAACCACCGCAAACAGATAAGCATAGAAAGGAAGGAAGGAAGGAAGGAAGGAAGGAAGGAAGGAAGGAAGGAAGGAAGGAAGGAAGGAAGGAAGGAAGGAAGGAAGGAAGGAAGGAAGGAAGCTATTTTGTAAGTGCTCAAGATTGTTGTAGGCTATATATACCATTATGCATCTCTCAGCTGTTAGGAGATGCATTGAAGTTTAAGTAGAGTGGGTGACAAAACATTCGCCATATATGTTGAAGCTCAACTTTGAATTCTGCTTGTGAATTCTTGATTACATGTCATAAATTTCTTTATGATATGTATGGTTGTAGTGACCTTAGTTTTCTAATGGTTAGTTACAGAAGTAGAGTACTTTAATTGCTACAAGGCAGTAGCAAGATTAAAATAAATAATAACAAAAAAAATAAAAGAGAGGCATATAAATAGGTATTATTGATAAACATCTCCTAGTCATCTATTTTAGTTTGGGTTCCCCCAAAATTAGGTATCAAGGAAAGGCCTTGGGTGCATGTAGTTTATTTGGGAGGTGATCTGAGGAAGCATATGTAAGAAAGGGAGGAAAGTGAGAAAAACCACCAGAATATGTTAATGGGTAGGTAATTACTGTGGGCAATCAGGGCTCAATTTGCTGAGGACCCCTTTAGAAACCACAAGAAACATGCCTCAGAATCACCACTCTCTAGGTGATAAAAGGCTGGAACATTTAACCAGGCACTACGGTATCCATTGTTTGAGGGCTGAGACCAGACGTATTAGGGACTGCACACTTGCCCATTGCTCTTGTCTGCAGAAAGCATTATCTCCTGCCACCAAGAAAGCCCTTAGAGAAGAAGGGACACTCAAGCCCTTGAGGTAGGGAGCTGTCAGAGTGTGTGGGAATCATATACCACAGCTGCCAGTGGACTCATGTGTGGGTCAAGGGAACATGGGATGGGGTATCAACATCCCCTCCATCTTATTTTTTTCTTTGATAATTATTATTTTATAAACGTGTTGTATGCACATAGTTCAAGGAGCAGCTGCTTGTTCTACCTTCTTCCTGTCCTCACACCTCATGCCTCTAGGGGCAATCCTTTCCAATTCTTAGCATTCTCTTCATCTATTTACCGCCATTTTTCTAAATAATATGCGTTGTGATTTATCTTGATTTATCAGTTTAATAACTTGTATCTTGCTTTCTTATTCTGGGAATTGAGAATTTAATATTTTATACCATCCTACCTCCCTCCAATTTTCTTCCCTTCATGTTTCCAAATAATCATATCACAATTCAGGGGTAACTCAATATTCATATTACTTTGACATTACAAAGGTTTTCCAATACTAAGACAAATAGTGGTTAATGATAATAGACCCTTGCTTGTAAAACTTGATTTTCCTGAAGAAAAAGTATTTTCATTTTTATTTGCTTTGTTTTTTTATGTACCTATTGTTAATTCTTATGTACCTATTGTTAATTCTTCCCAAATATTCTACAAGCTCCGTAAAATGTATTTCAGCAATATTGTTTACACAGTTTAATGCAACATTTCTATTTTCTTTTTGGATTTTTCTTTATTGGTGAACCCCACCCACTTTGATCTTGACTAGTATACTGCACAACAATCATTTTGAGATTTCCCTTTGCCTTCATTCTAGAACTTCTCTTTGCTTTCCATCTGAGTTAGATCTCGTTTCCTGCCTTCTGGAACTTGTTTTTTCCCTCTTTCTTGGTGTGTTGTCTTCCTTTAGTAGATTACATCCCTCAGTATTTTCCTGAGAGTTTCCATAGGTCCATTTTTTTGAGGGTAATTTGTTTCTAGAAGTGGGAAAATGTCTTTATTTTTCTAACACATTTCTTTGCCAGTTTAAAACATTATAACATTCTAGCTTGGATATCAATTTTTTTTCAGAATTTTGAAGTCATGCCCAAAGTTGTCTTCTAGCTTCCAGATGTTAGTGTTGGGAATTTCTGTGTCATGATAATCTCTAACACTTGTAAGCAACCAGTTCTGTGTTGTTGCCCTCTGCTTATTTTTGTTTTTCTTCCCGAAAGCTTTTATGGTTTTTCATTTATCCTTTGCATTATTTTGTAATGGTGGTACTAGTGTGACCTTTAGTATTCTCTCTTCTAGGCTCAATGGGTCCATTAATATTGATATTTATGCCTCTAATTTCTGAGAAATATGGTATTTGTCTCTGCCATTTGTTTCTTATATTTGCTGGTGGTTTTCTCCTCTGCACTTTCTTTCTGTAACTTTTACAAATCAGATATGACCAGTCTAGTTTGATCCTTTGATATTCTTACCTGTTCTCTCCAACTTTCCACTTCTTTGACTTTTTTCCTGCTTAGGGGAGAGTTTACTGACTTTATTTTATTGAATTTCTATTTGGGTGCTGATATTTTTAATATCTAAGACAACTTTTTTCTTCATATGCTTCTTCATATGTGTTATTTTCCAGTTCCATATACAATACACAGTATCTCCAATGAGTGTTATTTAATCAATATTTTCCCTTACTTCTCTGAATATATATATATTTTTTTTTAAATTTTTCTTGTCCAGTTTTGTTGATATATGACACACAACCCTGTATACATTTAAGGTGTACAGCATAATGATTTGACTTACATCTATCATGAAGTGATTATCACAGTAAGTTTAGTGAAGATCCATCATCTCATATAGATACGAAATAAAAGAAAAAGTAAAAATTTTTTTCCTTGTGATGAGAGCTCTCAGGATTTACTCTCTTAACTTTTATATATAACATGCAGCAGTGTTAATTATATTAATCATGTTGTACACTACATCCCTAATACTTATTTATCTTACCTGGAAGTTTGTACCTTTTAACTGCCTTCATCCAATTCTCCCCCTCCCTACCCCTCCTCTGATAACCACAACTCTAATCTCTTTTTCTATGAGCTTGTTTGTTTATTTTTGAAGTATAATTGACCTACATCACTATGTTAGTTCTTCGTGCACAGCATAGTGATTTGATATTTTTTAATTTGAGGTGTAGTTGATTTACTTGATAATTCTATATATTACAAAATAGTCACCTCCCTCTGAATATATTAACTCTATTTTTGAAGTTTCTTATCTTGCCTGCATGTTCTTGTTTCCTACAACATCATTTTTATCTACTTTCAGTTTATTTTTGTCTCTCGTGTTCGAAGCTTTCCTCAAATATTTGTTATCGTTGTCTATTCATATTAAGAAAGAGGCATTTTTTAAAGCTGAAAGTTAATGAGCTAAACATCTATTTTTAGAAGTTAAATAAATGAGAACAAAACAAACCCAAAGAAAAGTGCAAGAAGGAAATTTTTTAAAAATAATTAATGGTAGAGAAAGCACACATAAAACAGATGAACAAAGTCAAAAGTTGGTTCTTAGCAAAGACTCAGGAAATTTACAAATAGTGAGATTGACCAACTGAGAGAGAGAGAGCACACACATTGACTGGTGCCAGGAATGCAAAAGAGTGTGTAACTACAGCTGATGAAAACACTAAAAATGATAACAAAATGATATTTGATCAACTCAGTGACTTTTAATTTGAAAATTGATGAAAAATCTGAAAAAATATAAATTAAGAAGTTGAATGATTTAAATTTCCCATGCTCCAAATAATTTCCAACTTCTAATTAATGCAAGATTTTAGATTTAGATCCAATTAGATGCATAAAGAAGAAGGAAAAAAGGTTCTTTTAATTAAAAGTATTTTTAAAATTGTAATCACAAATGGCCTGCAGACATTTCACCAGGAAGTAAAGCATCTTTGAGATCACGGAAAAAATGGTGCGGTAGGTGACTTCTAAAATGGCCCCTACCTCCTGGTATCCACTTCCTGTGTAATCCTTTCCCCTTGTGTGGGCTGTACCTAGCGACTTGTTTCTAACAATAAAATATGGCACAAGTGATGGGATGTCACTTCCAAGATTAGGTTACAAAAGACTGGCTTCTGTCTTGCTTCACTCTCTCTTGCTCTGATGTAGCCAGCTACCATGCTGTGAGCTGCCTGATGGAGAGGTCCACAGGCAAGGAACTGAGGGAGGTCGGTGACCAACAGCCAGAGAGGAAGTGATCCCTAACAGCCTTGTGAGCAAGCTTGGAAACAGATCCTTCCCTGTTTGAGCCTTGAGATGATTACAGCCCTAGCTGACAATTCGCAGCCTGCGAGAACCCCTGAGCTGACTCATCCAGCTAAGCTGTGCCTAGATTCCTGATGCACAGGAACTGTGAAATCATAAATGTTCTAAGACACTAAGTGTTGGGGTAATTTTTTATGCACTAATAGATAACAAATTTAGAAAGAGAGACCTAAAACTTGTTGGAGGTGACATCTCTGAGTGGAATAAGGCACCTAAATACCACAGAGGGAAGACATTGGTGAAATTAGGAGGCAACGTGGAGAGCTTCCCACTGAGGCTTCAAAGATTTCTGAGAGCTCCCATTCCACTAGTTGTGGGCATCTGCCATAAACTGTTGTCACTAGGTTCCTATGCATTATCAAATACCAATGTCAAAACCAATTTTCTCAAGTCCTGCTATAAAACCACTCTATGGAAACCAGTAACAGAAGCAGCAGTTGACATGGCAATCTGGCATGTAGCAATCAGAAATTGTTGTCTCGTTTTCAGCAAGTTCCACCATGTAGCACAAGAGACAACAGGTAGTGTCCTATCCTTCCAAAAATGCTTATGGCTGTTAATGAAAACAAAATCATCCCTGTTTTCTGGCTGAAAAGACAGAATCTCCAAATTTATACATGTAGAGGTAAAGTCATCTAACACACACACACACACACACACACTTATTTGATACCTATATGTATGGTGTGTTGCTTGGATGTGTGTGTATATTCATTTGTTTGTATAAATATGGAGAAATAAGTGAAGGACATTTACCAGACTGCAAGTATTGATTCCACAGTAAAGAGGAACGGAGAGAGAGACTCTTAAATCTTCCCATTTATAATCTCCTCATATAATGAATACCAGTGTTTTTATCATGCAAAATAATAAAGATATGTTTAAGTGTAAATAAAGATAAAATTACTGTGACTGCATTTTTTTGAAGCTTTTGCTCATACTCGATTTTGACATGTCCTGTAAATAATCTAACTCTTTAAACACTCGACATAGATAGGTAGTAGGAAAGAAATGCAGCAGACTTAGGGAGAGCCCACACTCAGGGTAGGTATCCAAAGGAGAGTAGTCCCCTTCTGCAGCATCGTGGACCAGCTTTATTTTATTTGAAATATCTAAAGTCACCTTCCTGTAAACCATGTCTTCCCCAAAATTTACTAGAGGAGTCAATGAACAGAATGGTAATGAAGCTGATGCAGTGTATTCTCATTTTATTTAAATTTCTTCACTGATGTAAGAGGCTAATTCAACTTTTTGTTTCTAGTTCCTGGTTTTTTGTTAGGGGTGTGTCCTGTGGCATTAAATAAAAAGCCACACAACTGAAGAATTAGAAGTTGCAGGGACTTCCCTGACGGTCCAGTGGTTAAGACTCAGCACTTCCAAAGCAGGGGGCATGGGTTTGATCCCTGGTCAGGGAACTAAGATCCCACATGCTTGCGTGAGGGGCTAAAAAAAAAAAAGAAAAAAAAGGTTGCACTGGGCATTGAGTTCTAATAATAGCATAAAACAGCCTGAAAGGAGATATAGGCAATGGACACCAGAGTGCTAATTATGGTGTTTTACTCAATTTTAAGTAACTTTAATGTAATATAATGAAACCCAAGTAAGAGCTCTAAAATCCTGCATGTTTTTCTTAAGCATTTTGATCCTAGAGGTGGGTTTCTTTTTCTTTAATGTTTTCATTTTATTTTGCTTATCCTACTACCAAGCAACTTAAATGGTTGTTTTATTCAGAAACAGACTCACAGACATAGTAAACAAACTTATGGTTACCAAAGGGGAAAGGGGTGGGGAGGGATAAATTAGGAGTTTGGGATTAACAGATACACACTGCTCTATATAAAATAGATAAACAACAAGTACCTACTGTAGAGCACAGGGAACTATATTCAATATCTTATAATAACCTATAACAGAAAAGAATGTGAAAAAGAATATATGTGTATATGTGTGTGTATATATATATATATATTATATATATATATATATATATAAAACTGAATCACTTTGCTGTATACCAGAAACTAATACAACATTGTAAATCAGCTATACTTCAATAAAAAAATTAAAATTTAAATGGTTGTTTTTAAATAAACTTTATCATTTAGTATTGGGCTGGCCAAAAAGTTCATTCAGGTTTTTCCTTATGATCTTACAAGCTTTTTGGCCAACCCAATAATTATTTTCCAAAAACTATGATTTATTTACTAAGAAAACGTATCTTATGGTGTCTTACGTGTCCAGAGTGTCTTAAGAATTTTCTTAATGATCATCTAGAGCGAAAGTCTATTTTTATATCATCTCATGATATTTCTGAGAGCTCTTTCAGTAAACAAGTAATTTGTTTAAAAGCCTGACAAGATTTCTATGGTTTTAGAAATATTTGGATTTTTCACTTAAACTTTGGTCTCAATAACTACAATTCAATAGTGTAACTATTATCTATTGCTACATAAGACATCCCCCAAACTTAGTGGTTTAAAACAACAAACATTTACTAGGTCACAGGTTCTGAAATTCAAGAATTTAGGAGTGAGTTAGCTGTGTGTTTACGGCTCAGGTTGCAGTCAAGATGTTGACTAAAGCTTCAGTTACCTAAGCCTTGACTGGGGCTGAAAGATCTGCTTCTAACTCATTCACATGGCTGTTGTCAGGAGGCCTCAGTTTCTCAAAATGTGAGCCTCTCCATAGGATTGCTCATGATATGGCACCTACTTTCCTTCTAGAGCAAGTAATTCCAGAAAGAGAGAGAGACAGAACAAGCAAGCAGGCAGCCACAGGGCCTTCTAGGACCTGTAGATTCCAAAGGCACACAATGTCACTTCCATTTTATTCTGTTACAGACCAACCCTGAAACAATGTGGAAGGGAACTACACAAGAGGTGAAAATCAGGAGGTAGGGGCCATGGGGACCATCTTAGAGGCCAGTGACCACAGATAGCACAGGAGTCGAGGCTTGATCAGACACACAGAACCGTGAGGAGTGACATAGAATAAGGGATCTATTCTGGTCTTACATATTATGCTATTGTGGAAGCTGGTTGAACACTCTATACAAGGCTCATGCTCCTGCACCTGGTTTTGTGGCTGAAGTCAGCAGGGCCAACAGTCAAAAAGGAAAGATGGACTTGAAGTGAGAGACAACAAAGGTAAACTGAAATTCACAAGGACACTTGGGCAAACTGACACCTGTGAGGACAAACCAGAGAAAATGAAGACAAACCAGAATCCTGCTCCTGTCTTTTATTAGCTCCATCTTTAACAATGTGGGTGACTGCAGGATCAGCTGTGACCCTTCACCATAGAACTGTTCCAAACCCTAGCTCAGAATTCAGAGAAGAGGGACGTGGAAGTTCAAAGAGGTGCATGCCTGGCTGCCCACCCACACCACCACGGTAAGCTGGTACAAGAGTGACAACCTCTACAGGAGGCCCTGTCTTTTATCCGTGCTTACAGCATAGAAATGTCTACACCTTCACTTCTGCCTTCTAAATAGGGCACACATTTTCACCGAAGCCAACGGCAGCCCGGAAATAAATGGCAAAGGGAATTCACAGAACACATTTCCAATTAACCTCTGTTGATACACAGCCATTATAGATGGGAAAAAAATAGAATAAATCATAAAGGGACCAGAACAAGAACATAGATATTTTTCTTGAGCATATTTTTAAAAGAGCCTTCTCAATAAATGTTTATGAAAATATCTAGAGTTTATAACACTGTACTTACAGAATAATTGAAATTTCGCCCGACCTCCCCCCAAGGGGGACAGCACCCCCTGCCAGGTGTCCCCCTGGGGGTGCACGAATGCACTCCCATTGATTCAGTCTGTCTTCTTAAATGTGGGGACCCTAATTAAAACAGTCATCTTTAATGCATGTCAGGAGACTGAAGAAGGCAGATTGATTTAATGGGGGTCAGGAAACCTAAGGTGTTTGGTTGGTTTAATGAATGTCAGGAGATTTAAGAAGGACGACTGATTTATCGGGGGTCACGATATTTAAGGGAGCTGATTTAATCAATGGGAGTCACGTGATTTAGGGGTCTGACTGAATCAATGGGAGTCACGTGGTACAAGGGGTCTGACTGAATCATTGGTAGTCCCATAATTTAAGGGGTCTGTTTGTATCAAAGGCAATCACGTGATTTAAGGATGTTTATTGTTTTAATGGTGGTCAGGAGATTAAGAAAGCCAATTTATAGAACAGGGTTCAGGAGAATTAAGAAGGCAGATCGATTTAATGGGGGTCAGGATATTTAACGGGCTGATTTAATCAGTGGGAGTCAGGTGATACAAAGGTGCTGATCGAATAAATGGGAGTCACCTGATTTATGGGAACTGATTTAACCGTAGGAGTAACATGATCCAAGCGGCTGATTGAATCAGCCCGAGCAACCCCCAAGGCGGACAGCACCTACGTACGTAACTGTGTACATAATATGTGTACACAAAGGAACTTTGGCACGCAACATATATACACAACTTCTGACAGTCTATGTGTTCACAAAGGAACTTTGTGTACACAATGCATAAAGACATAGCAAAGTTATGTGTTTTATTCTCTAGAAATATTAAAACATAATCATTTAAAATCCATATTAACGTTTCAATTAATCCAAATACTTCAGAAATATTTCCTGACATACCCAGTCATAACAGTAGCTAAATAAAAGACTAATCCATCTCACCCACTATTTGTTAAAATTTTCAAAAACATATAATAACCACTGTTGGTGTATGTATGTATGTATTTATTTTTTATTTTTGGCTGTGTTGGGTCTTAATTTCTGCGCGAGGGCTTTCTCCAGTTGCAGCAACCGGGGGCCACTCTTCATCGCGGTGCACGGGCCTCTCACTGTCGTGGCCTCTCTTGTTGCGGAGCACAGGCTCCAGATGCACAGGCTCAGTAGTTGTGGCTCACGGGCCCAGTTGCTCCGTGGCATGCGGGATCCTCCCAGACCAGGGCTCAAACCCGTGTCCCCTGCATTAGCAGGCAGATTCACAACCACTGTGCCACCAGGGAAGCCCAGTGTATGTATTTAAATATAGAAAATAAATCTTATTGACACAAACTGAATTATAATACTGACCATCTATTTGAGGAAGTAGAGCAGGGCGCGTTTTCTTTTCAACTTCAATTACTTTAAAAATATTCCATGGTGTTCTGTGTCATTTTAAACTTTATTTTTTAAATAATGGAAAAGGAATATTGGAATTCATTTGTGAAGAAGACTTTAAAGTCTCATTCTATAAAGTCTTCTACTATACTGTACAAAATCTAGTAGCAAAACAAGTACATGAATTATAATTTTAAAGTGAAAAAATTTTAGAACTAGGATTAAATAGGCCTTATTTAATTAGACCTTTCATTCCTCTGCAATATCTACCCAGGAGGTAAGTGCTGTCCCATGTACTAGCCAAAGAAGTACATGATCCTGACTTTTGTCCATTCTAGATCTCCTTCTGACTGGATCATTTCAATACTTTTATATATTAAATTGGGTCAGTTTATAAATACTCTTCTCATTGAGAGGTGGGGTCAATTTCCCTTCCTCTTTCATCTGGACAAGCTTGTAAATGCTTTGACAGAGTGCAGAAGATCTGATGCTGTGTGACTTCCAACACTAGATCATTAAGAAGCCAGCACCTTATAAAAAGTATGACTAGGCCTCGCTGGTGGCGCAGTAGTTGAGAGTCTGCCTGCCGATGCAGGGGACGCGGGTTCATGCCCAGGTCTGGGAAGATCCCACATGCCGTGGAGCGGCTGGGCCCGTGAGCCGTGGCCACTGGGCCTGCACGTCCGGAGCCTGTGCTCCGCAACGGGAGAGGCCACAATAGTGAGAGGCCTGCGTACCGCAAAAAAAAAATTAATTAATTGAATTAAATAAAAAAAGTATGACTACCTTGAGGCCACCATGCTAGAGAGGTCACTTTAGGTGCTCTAGTCAACTAGCTCAAAGATCTCAGCTGAAAAACAACAACAACTACAAACCTTGTGAATGAGCCCTTTTGGATGTCCAGCCCAGTTGAGACTTCAGTTGACAGCAGCCCCAGCTGACAGATGAGAATTCCCAAGTAAGACCCACTCAGGAAGTACTTCCACAATTCCTGATGCAGATTCCTGAGCAAAATAGAACAGTTGTTTTATTCCACTGCACTTTGAGGTAATTTATTACACAGCAATAAATAACCAGAACATAAACTCATTTAAAAGTCTAAGACAAACACTTGGTAAAAATTTTCTCGTTTGGGACCTGCCTCTTTACGATCAATTGGAATGAAAAACCCCAATCTTTTCAAAGAGGTAAAACTGTCACTATTTGCAGATGGCATTATACTCTATATAGAAAACCCTAAAGACTCCACACAAAACCACTAGAACTAATAAATGAATTCAACAAGGTAGCAAGATACAAGTTTAACATACAGAAATCTGTCGCATTTCTATACACTATCAGTGAAATGTCAGAAAGAGAAAGTAACGACAAGGGATTAATCTCAAAGTATACAAACAGCTCATGCAGCTCTATATCAAAAAACAAAAAATCCAATCAAAAAATGGGCAGAGGGCTTCCCTGGTGACGCAGTGGTTGAGAGTCTGCCTACTGATGCAGGGGACACGGGTTCGTGCCCCGGTCTGGGAAGATACCACATTCTGCGGAGCGGCTGGGCCCGTGAGCCATGGCCGCTGAGCCTGCGAGTCCAGACCCTGTGCTCCGCAATGGGAGAGGCCACAACAAGTGAGAGGCCCGCGTACCACACACACACAAAAAAAAAGTCTACAAACAATTAATGCCGAACAGGATGTGGAGAAAAGGGAACCCTCCTACATTGTTGGTGGGAATATAAATTGGTACAGCCACTATGGAGAACAGTATGGAGGTTCCTTAAAAAACTAAAAATAGAACTATCATATGATCTAGCAATCCCACTCCTGGGCATATATCCAGAGAGAACCATACTTCAAAAAGATACATGCACCTCAATGTTCATTGAAGCACTATTTACAATAGCCAAGATATGGAAGCAACATAAATGTCCATCGACAGAGGAATGGATAAAGAAGATGTAGAAAACAAACTTAAGGTTACCAGGGGGGAAAGGGGGTGGGAGGGATAAATTGGGAGATTGGGATTGACATATACACACTACTATATAAAAAATAGATAACTAATAAGGACCTATTGTATAGCACAGGGAACTCTACTCAATACTCTGTAATGACCTATATGGGAAAAGAATCTAAAAAAGAGTGAATATATGTATATGGATAACTGAATCACTTTGCTGTACACCTGAAACTAACACAACATTGTAAATCAACCATACTCCAATATAAAATAAAAATTAAAACTAGAGGGGAAAAAAAGGACTGTCTTGGTCATGGCTGAATGGACCAAAAGTAGGCACTGGAACTCTGAAAAGACAATCTCTTTTCTTCTCAAACCTATGGTATTTTCTTCCTTTGAGAGATGGGTTAGACCAATTTATCTTCATCTGTCTCCTTCTTTCTGTAACTTATACTAGGGAACATGATGAAAATATAGTTAACAGTAAGAACTGAAGCTGACGGGAGACTTCAAGAAAATAAATTCATTAGTAAAGAGTATAGTTTGCCTCAAGAATATGAAAATAACATAAGGACATGTCCTCAGAAAGTATAGACTTGAACCCTCATATGGACTGCACTGTGTCACCTCAAGATTTAGTTAAGAAGTCCTAAACCCCAATGTAACTATCTTTGGAGATAGGGACTTTAAAGGGGCAATTAAGGTTAAATGAGGTCATATGCATAAGGATCTAATCCAATACAACTAATTTCCTTATAAGAAGAGGAAGAGACACTAAGGATGCATGCACACAGAGAAAAAGGCCATGTGAACATACAACAGGAAGGTGGCCATCTGCAAGCCAAAGATAGAGACTTAAGGAGAAAATGAACCTGTGACAGATACCTTGATCTTGGGCTTCCAGCCTCCAGAACAATAAGAAATCAATTTTTGTTGTTTAAATCATCCAGTCTGTGCTATTTTGTTATGGCAGCACTAAACAGAATCCCGACTCATACAAATCCTAAAGTGGACATTGGTTAATTAAGATTTGCTCATGGATTACCTGATAGTTTGTGTTCTGCTATTAACTAACAGGATAATTTATGGGAAGTTATTTAATCTCTATAGATCACAGCTTCCTCATCTAGATGATGGGAGAACTCTAAGATATTCACCAATTTAAATTTAATGGGAATGATGACATTCCTAATTATGCAACCCACTGAGGTTTCCCATTCTCTTGACAACTGCATTTAATAAATTACATTATTCACTGTAAAGCAAAAAAAAAAAAAAAAAAAGAGAAAAAGAAAAAAAAATCCCTTTTAAAATTGCATAAAAAAAAATACCTAGGAATAAACTTAACCAGGGAGGTGAAAGATTTATATGCTGAGAACTATAAAACATTGATAAAGGAAACTGAATGTGATTCAAAGAAATGGAATGATATCCCATGCTCTTAGATTGGAAGAATTAATATTGTTAAAACGGCCATATTACCCAAAGCAATCCACAGATTTAATGTGATCCCTATCAAAATATGCATAATATTTTTCACAAATAATACTATAAACAAATGACACTAAGATTTATATTGAACCACAAAAGACCCAGAATTGACAAGGCAATCCTGAGGAAAAAGAACAAAGCTGGAGGCATAACCCTTCCAGACTTCAGACAATACTACAAAGCTACGGTAATCAAAGCACCATGGTATTGGCACAAGAACAGATAAATAGATCAATGGAGCAGGATAAAGAGCCCAGAAATAAACTCCCACACCTACAGTCAATTAATCTATGACAAAGGAGGCAAGAATATATAATAGAGAAAAGGCAGTCTCTTCAACAAGTGGTGTTAAGAAAGCTGGACAGCTACATGTAAATCAGTGAAATTAGAACACTCCTTCACACCATATACAAAAATAAACTCAAAATGGTTTAAAGATATAAACATAAACTTGACACCATAAAACCCTTAGAAGAGAACATAGGCTAAACATTCTTTGACATAGATCATAGCAATGTTTTCTTAGATCAGTCTCCCAAGGCAAAAGAAATAAAAGCAAAAATAAACAAATGGAACCTAATCCAACTTATAAGCTTTTGCACAGCAAAGGAAACCATCAACAAAATGAAAAGACTACCTACAGAATGGGAGAAAATATTTGCAAACAATGCAATTGACAAGGGGTTAATATCCAAAATAAACAAACAGCTCATACAATTCAATATCGAAAAAACAACCCAATCAAAAAATGGGCAGATGACTTAAATAGACATTTCTCCAAAGAAGACATACAGATGGCCAACAAGCACGTGAAAAGATGCTCAACATTGCTAATTATTAGAGAAATGGAAATCAAAACTACAATGAGGTATCACCTCACACCAGTCAGAGTGGCCATCATCAAAAAATCTACAAACAATAAATGCTGGAGAGGGTGTGGAGAAAAGGGAAGCCTCCTATACTTTTGGTGGGAATGTAAATTGTTACAGCCACTATGGAAAACAGTCTGAAGATTCTTTGAAAAACAAAAAATTGAGCTACCACATGATCTAGCAATCTCACTCCTGGGCATATATCCGGAAAAGATGAAAACGCTAATTCGAAAAGATACATACACCCCAATATTCATAGCAGCACTATTTACAATATCCAAGACATGGAAACAACCTGAGTGCCCATCAATAAATGATTGGATTAAGAAGATGTGCTATATACATAACAATGGAATATTAATCAGCCATGTAAAAGAATGAAATTTGACATTTGCAGCAATTTGGATGGACCTAGAGAATATCATACTAAGTAAAGCAAGTCAGACAGAGAAAGACAAATATATGATATCAGTCATATGTGGAATCTAAAAAATAATACAAATGAATGTATATACACTACAGACATAGAAAACAAACTTATGGTTACCAAAGGGGAAAGGGAGTGGAGGAGGGATAAACTAGGAGTATGGGATTAACAGATACAAACTACTACACATAAAATAGGTAAAGCAACAAGGATTTACTGTATAGCACAGGGAACTATATTCAGTATCTTGTAATAACCTATAATGGAAAATAATCTGAAAAAAATATATGCATATATATATATATAAAACTGAATCAATTTGCTGTACACCTGAAACTAACACAATATTATAAATTGACTACACTTCAATAAAAAAAGAAAAATCCCAATCTTTTCCAATTTCTCAATTTTTGTGTTTTACATGAGAGAGTACTCAGTTTAGTCCAATCAAATTTTATATGGGACAGTCCACGTTGGATTCTTTGGTTAATATTCTACATGAGGATGAGTTTGGCTTAGGCAAAGTTATTTCAGTACTCATCTTTATTTTATTCTTTACCACCCCATGGAGAAATCTATTAGACAGTGAATATGGTCATGTTTCACTTTTTTTTCTTGACCTTTCACTTTCTATAAAGGATACAGTGTACCAATTCAATATTGGCCCCCAGCAACTTATGCTTATATCAATTTCTGCCAAAGTCAAAATGATTGAGAAGTAGTCTCTTGTCAGACTTAGTAATAATTCATAGTGGAATAAAACAGTGGCACATCCTGCCTCCCTCTCTTCTTTTTCACGTTTATGTTACTGATTGAAAACTATTCTGAATGTACTAGTTATATTTCCTATCCATTGAGGTGAACAGCAAAATGGATATTTTCCTATAGAATAATGCATGTTTTTTTGCTTTGCTTGCCATATAATTATCATGAGAAAGAATGACTTATACCCAGCTATTCTAAAACAAAAATCACTTTTGACACAGTCTCAAGCATTGTTTTTATCTAGCAATTTTCCATGGTAGGTCAAATCATTTTATTTAGGCATATAATTTACAAGCGGATTGTCCTGGGACATCCATTAGATGTTACAATACTTAAAACTAGATAGATGATGGATGGATATTTTCATATTTTGTAGTCATAGAAGTTGACTGGTTTGTATGCATTAAATATTTTCCAAGCTAAAATTATTTTGATTATGCTTTATGCATTAGAACTTTTGTATCCTAAATTTCCATTTATTTCTGTGCGAGCAAAAGACTCAGTGTGTTGTGTCAATGAAAATGTTGACCTTACTGACAATTATTGCTGCATAGGTGGAGTTGCTATATACATAGGCAGGTGTCCAGTTTACTCAGTTTTTGTATAAGGTGTCACAAATGCATTTTATTCATTTACGAAGTAGAGAGATTTGTTTAAATTCACTTGCAAAGGATATCTTCATCCTGTGTTCTTACAAAAGAATATAACCTTAAATATCTCTATTAGTCATATTCTATTAAAAGTACAAATGAAAAAAATACAATTTATAAAAGAGTACCTGAAGGCCTGTGCATATTATTTTTCTCATTAGATTCTAAAACCTATAAAGCTGCACTGTCCAGTCCTACAGCCACTAGCCACATGCGGCAATTGAGCATTTGAAATGTGGCCAGTCTGAATTGAGATGTGTCATATGTGTCATCTGACACATTTGAAATCCACTGGATTTCAAGGACTTAGTACCAAAAAATGTAAAATATCACATCATTAATATTTTACATTGATTATATGGTAAAATGATAATATTTCCTATATATTGGACTAAAGAAAAGTTATTAAAATTAACTTTACATGTTACTCATATTTGTAGCTTTAATTATGCATATACTATATAGCACTTCTTTAAATGTAATTCTTGGATTAAATTATAATACAATTAAGGGCAGTGACAAGAGTTTTGATCCTCCAGGGAATCATCATTGTATTGTTCTTGGTTTTATTCATGTCACTAACCTTTTTTTTTAAATTATTGCACTTTTTAGGGTAGTTGTTGAGGATAAGTAACTACATTACATAGGGTATCCTTATAAGGACTGGACTAGTTAGCATAGGGCTGGGTTATACTGTAGTAAGAAACAACTTCCAAAATCTCAGTGGCTTAAAATAACAAAGGTGCATTTCTCCCTAATGTTTCATGTCCATAAATGGTTGAAGGGAGGGTGCTTTCCTCACTGTAGTCACTCAAAGACTAAGACAGATGGCACATCCACCATCTCAAACACTGCTGATCTCTGAGCCAAAGAGACAGAGATCTCTATGGGATTTCTCACCAACAATTAAATACTATAGCCCAGAAATAACCCATGTCACCTACACTAAAAACTCATTGATAACAACTACCTCTATTGTCCCCTTCAAAGTTAAGCAGTCAAGGAACTTCAGACTCCCATGTACCCAGAAGGAGAGGAGAAACAGATAGCAAAGAGCAGCAGTAGTGATTATCACAATGGCCTATCAAAGACATTTCTCTCATGAATCAATACTGAAAAAATAAAGTACTTAAGTTTTCTCTCTTGTTTTTAGATATCTATTTGTTTAAAAATAAACTAGACTATTTTATCTTATAATACTTATTACTAATTATGTTTTCCTATTGTTTTGGCTGACATTAACTTGATCTTTAAGAAAATGTTCGGGGGAGGGAGAGGGTTGGAGTGGGAGTTTGGGATTGATAGATGCAAACTATTACATTTAAAATGGATAAACAACGAGGTCCTACACTATAGCACAGGGAACTATGTTTAATATCCTGTGATAAACCATAATGGAAAAGAATATAAAAAAAAGAATGTCTATATGAATATAACTGAGTCACTTTGCTGTACAGCAGAGATTGGCAGAGCATTGTAAACCAACTATACTTCAATAAAAAGAAATTTTTAAAAAAAGAAAGAAAATGTTCAGAACGCTTGGACTTTTCATTGTTCTGCCTTTAGCTTCCCTTCTTCCATAGTTTCTCATTGATTTATTTTAATCTCATTTTACATACATCTCTGTAAAATTTTGAAATCATTTTCGAAACAAAATAATTGTGTGTACACTTACTCATACATGAGAGAAAAAGATTTTAAGATTATTAGTGAATAATTGCTACATTATGGTTTGTAAAATTACACTAAATGCTCATACCATCATAAGTTTAATAAGTAAACCTCCAATTCCTAGCGCTCAGTGTTTTAAATGTATATTGATAGTGAATTTACCTATATGTTGTAAGAAGAAAAGTGTTTTCCTTCTCAATAGTTAGCTTTTCATTATTCCCTTTCATATTCTATCCCAAGGGAATGACTGAATTATTCACTTTTCTGTTTAAAGAGAGAGATTTCATTTTTTGTTTCACTCAATGTATATATACATTACTTGAGAATAAAAATTCTATTATTTTATGAGTGAGTAGAAATAAATTGAATGTTAAGGAATTAGAATAAAATGTATTCAAGTGGTTCATGCAAATACAGTTAAATCTGACTTCATTGCTGGTTTTGAGGTCAAATCCCATGCCTACTTCTGACATATACAAAGATGTGACATATTATTTTGACCTGCTGTACATTTAAATCATGATGATATATTTTATTCAAGTTTTAGTGTTAACTTCTCTAAGTAATATTAATAACATCTACCAAATAGGGTTAATGTTCATAAAAATAGTTTAAAAATATCCCTCTATGAGCAAGGACCAATGGCAGTTGAAAATATCAACACATACTTCTAAATGACTAATTTTTGTTTAGAAAATTACTTTATTGAAATTAGTAAATGTATTAGGCCTTCTAAAAGAAAACCTGTGGAGAGACTGTCATGTTTTCCAGAATTCAAAGGATGCTGGCCACACCTGCAAATATTTAGTTCCTTAAATGTGTGCTAATGAATATGCATGAGAGCTCCCAGAGAGTAGCTCCCCTGTGATCATAAAAAATCACGACCAATTATCAAGTAATACTTTCATTTTTTGCTCTTACTTAATAGCTCATTTTCTGTATCTAACATTGATCTCATTTTTACTATATAAGTGGAAACATCACTAAGGAGTTACTTGCATGAGACTACAGCTCAGTCAACAGTTTAGAGCTGGAGAAATGAATTTTCAGTGATGAGCTGGTTCTTATAGCACTCAGTTTCTATTACATTATGCTGCAGTCACAAACAATCCCAACATTTCAATGGCTTACCACAACAACATCATCTATTTCCTGCAGATGTTATTTGTGGAAAGAGAAATAGTTGTGCCTCTGCTGGGCTTTGTCCAGCCCTACTCTATATGCTTTCTTGATTCTCAGAATTAGGCTGAAGAACAGCTAATAAAGGGAAATCCTAGATTCACAGCAGAGAGAAAATGAAGGAGAAATTTGTGGAAACACACAATCACTCTTTAAGTGTCTACTCTTAATTGACATTCATCACTCCTTTTCACATTTCCTTAGTCAATGCAAGTCATATGGAATAAAAAAAAAAGCATACTCTGCCCACAGAGGCAGCACTACATGTCACACATCAATGGTCAGCAATAAATAAACTTCTTAGCAGCAAAGGAGAAGTGAACATTTGGGAACAATTATTCAGTCCACATCATATAAGGATGTAATAAAGTTGGGGAATAGAGAAGGGCAGAGTACCAACACTGGCGCGCTCCAACATGAAGTTCAAGCATAAACAAAGGAGATGGCAAAAGAAGGAATAACAGATTAGGAAAATCAAGCACATCTTATAATCAAAGCCACAGGGTTGTTTAAATAGGAGAATGGGGTCAAATCCATTTGGTGCCCCCAAATAGTCTAATAAGAGGGTGATATATATAATTGTCCCCTGCATTTTTCAATATGAACAAGACTGGTTGTCCTTGAAAAGTGAATTTTAAGTAACATTTTGAAACTAAGAGTAGAGTAAGTTCAGAAGTGAATGGGGATTTCTTGTTCTGACATAAGGCCACCTGAATTAACATAAAACTCCTCCCGTGCCATAACCTCCTAGAAATCCTGGATAAAGTATAACAATAGCAAAAAGATATTGCTGAACTTGTAGGAAGAAAGGAAAATCCCCAAGTGCCAGAAACAAAGAGGAAATGAAAAGATAGGGCCATAGCATTGGGCTGGTTGTTATGGAGGTGATAAGGGGCAGAGAAAGAGCTTTACAGAATCTATAAACTCGTTTTAAGGCTAAGGCTAGAATTTTCAAAGCTTACCAAGTTATGGGGAAAAATGCCTTGCACCAACATGAGTTTGGAAGTTAGGAAAGATGCCCCTAAATCAGCATGCACCCCAATGTTCACTTGCAGCACTGAGTATGATAGCCAGGACACAGAAGCAACCTAAATGTCCATCGACAGATGAATGGATAAAGAAGATGTAGTATATATATACAATGGAATATTATTCAGCCATAAAAAAAGAACGAAATAATGCCATTTGCAGCAACATGGATGCAACTAGAGATTATCATACTAAGTGAAGTAAGCCAGACAAAGATCATATGATATTGCTTATCTGTGGAATCTAAAAGAAAAAAAGACACAAATGAACTTACTTCCAAAACAGAAAGAGACTCACAGACAGAGAAAACAAACTTATGGTTACCAAAGGGGAAAGGGGTGGGGAGGGATAAATTAGGAGGCCGGGATTAACATATGCCCACTACTGTATATAAAATAGATAACCAGCAAGGACCTAGTGTATAGCGCAGGGAACAATACTCAATATTATGTAATAACCTATATGTAATAATCTATAAGGGAAAAGAATCTGAAAAAGAATATCTGTGTGTATATGTGTGTGTATATATACATACACATATATAACTGAATCGCTGTGCTGTACACCTGAAACTTACATGATATTGTAAATCAACTATACTTCAGTTTAAAAATATTAAAATAAAATTGTTCTGGATCTGTTTCTTAAAGACGATAATGGGGTTTGAACAAAATAATTGTTTGAATAAGAATGTCAGAATAAATGACTAGGAAGGACAAGAGGTTGTGGTTAGAGGGTGTGATGCTTGGAATTGATACTGTGAAGCTGGATTTACTGGTGATACCAAAGTTTAGGGTGTGCACATGAGACTGGGTCACTAAGGTAAGATTTCGGTAAAGATCACTAAGTGACAGGTAAAAGAAAAGAAAGGCTGGGAACTTGGATTGAACCTCCACTGAGTCGAAAGTGTAGGTCCTTTGCCAAGAACACACTGATATAGTTAGGAGTCCAAGTGGGTTACTGGGGAGGACAGTTCCTGTAAAAGAGAAAAGAGAAAATAGGGTTGCGCAGGGAAAGCCTTCAGACTGTGAAGCATATCTAATGCCTCTGAAAGAAAAGAGGGAAGGGAGCATACAGCACAGAGAACCGACTGTGATGCAGATCTGAAACTGTTTTGGCTAACCTAATGTTAGCTCTGGAACAAAGATGGATCATTAGAGGAGCTTGGCAACGGTCAGAAAGGGCAAGGACCTGGTACCCTCCCCATGCTTAGTAATTGTCTGAGGACTTCCCTGGAAGCATATGGCCTTAAGTTACATACTACAGCAGATTCTAGAGGTGCTGCAGTAGGAGGTTGTCAGCTACCCTCATTCCTCACAGTTGAACTGTATGTTATTTCTTAAAAGGGAATGTGAGTGGCACATCTCCATGGCTATCACATCCACTTGCATATTGAAATCATCCACAGTAGTGACATCAGTGGAGAAACAGAGAGAACCAGGAGCTAAATCTTCATTGCATGGGGGCAAGGAGTGGGGGCAGGGGGCCGGGGTTGGGGGTTGACTGCTAGTGAAGTAGATGAAAGCAAGGAAGGCAGGTGTAACCTAATAGTGTGGGCTGCATTATTAGATCTGTGGTTACAAAGGAAGAAAAAAAAATGATCGCAAACAGTAATTTGGAGCAAGGGGGAATGTTTACTTCATTTCTTAGGTGTGAGATAACTCAGCTGAGAGAGAAACAAATAACACAGACTAAAACCAGTTTTATTTTGATATACTTATGGAAGAAGTCGTGTTGGAAAGACAGCCAGATTTCAGTTGAAGTCAGAGTTGAAGGTTGAGGATATAATGGAGTTTGCTCATTAGAGATCTAGGGACCCAGAGTAACCGTAATAGTTTTGGGGCAGAAATGGTATGGAGGAACTGGATCAGATTAGAAAAAGTGTGAGACTCTGGGTGATAACAGTGAGAATTAGTAACCTATTGAGAGTAGCGAAAGATGACAAACCAAGTTCAGGTTTAGCCTTTTGTTCTTAACCCAATGTGCTGGGAATCTTGGGGATGCTTTGTTAGTTCTTGCAGCTTCCCAGGAGGACCATAAAACTAGATAATAAACTCTGTTTGGATGCCAGATAAATTGTTGACCCACCGAAGATTAGACATTATAGGCACAAATATCCAGGTGCAAAACTGAATTTCATAGGTGATTGGAATAATAACATAGAAATAAAATTGAAAGCTGTTAATGAGGTTGATAAAAACAAGCCTGATCTCATAAGGTTACACTTTAGTATGGCGGCTATCATAAAGTCAAAATCATGCTTATTTTTTAAGGCATCCAAAGATGATTATTTATATTTATCTGAAATGATTATGTAATAAAGTACCAAAAGGGGCAACATTAAAATGATTCTTAAAACACGCACATTTTGAAAGACATATAAAGTATATATCCATACAATGGAATTAATATTCCAGGCTTAAAAAGGAATGAAGTACTAATACATAACACTATGTGGATGAACCTAGAAAACACGATTCTAAGTGAAAGAAGCCAGACAGAAAAAGTCACATATTGTATTTCCACTGGTAGGAAATATCCAGAATAGGTAAATCTATAGAGACAGAAAGCAAATTGATGGTTGCCAGGGGCTGTAGGGAATGGGGAATGGGGAGCAACTGCTTAATGGGTATGGGGTTCCTTTTGGAATGATGAAAATATTTTGAAATTAGATAGAGAAGGTAGTAGTGCAACATTGCAAATGCACTAAAATGCCACTGAATTGTTCACTTTAAAATGATCAAATTTATGTTATGTGAATTTCACCTCAATTTAAAAAATAGTAAGGATCACTTTAAATGGTTTAAAATGCAATAATGCTTAGTGTTGGAAAACTGTGTGGAAATAAGGACTCATACACTACGGGGATATGAATTAGTGTGAGCCTTTAAAAGCAATATATCAATATGTTTCAAAAATAAATTATCCCATGCCCCTTACACAAGGCAATTACAATTTTAGATATTAACGCTACCGGTATATCCCATCATTTTAGTCCAGATAGTTCATACCCCATAGATAGCTTGAAAGCTCCCTTCCCACCCTCCAGCCCATCACAGACAAGTGGAAACTGGTCAAAAGAAACTGGTTGAAAGTAATGGCTGGCTCATATTTTGGGGGACAATATCTTTTAATATTGCGAATATTCTTTATGCTCCACAGAAATATGAAGCATGGTTTAAATTCTTAGAATCTCAAAGTTTGAGGAAATCTCACTTACCGCCAATGTCTTCTTCCCAATATCTCTGGGAAGAGATCTTTTAGACCATTCTAATAAAACAATTAAGGACACAGAACTCACTACTTACTAAGGTAAACCCCTCTGGACAAATTTACTTATAAGAATATTTTCCCTCTGCTGTTTTAACTGTGTTCACCTGGCTTTAAATCACACATCCCAGCTGTGTCCGTACAGAGCAAGTCCACTGCCTGATGAGTCTGAAATTCCTTGGAAAACAGTTGTCCTTTAGATTAAACATCTCTGGTCCTTTGACCCATGCATATTTGATGCACAGATTTTTTTTGAAGTAATAAATAATTTTACACTGCAGTTTTAAAAAATTGCAATTCATGAAAATATATACACAAATTATTGCAATTTAAAAGGCCAAGATGCTTAGTTAATTACATATACTAAAGAAAAAGGAATCCACTGTAATAGCTACTAGGCTGAAAAATAATATCAAAAGCTTCTTTTTTTTTTTTTTTCTTGGCAAAAACATGTCAAAGTAAGAGAGCTACATTGTGGCAGTCTCTCTAAAAATTCAAATTTGCTTTATTTTAAGATTAAAATAAAACCCTTGGATCCTGTGAATTTGTGAGCCAAGTTTTATACAGGGAATGATTATTATGTTGAATTCTGAACCCCTGAAAATAAAGCTTGACAAAAGAAATGCTGGAACAATCTTAATTGCAGTTCAAAATGTTGACATTTTAATCTATATAAATACTCTAATAATATCATCTTTTCTGTGTATGTAAGCTGGTGGAGCTATTTAAAAGCATTGGTATTTATATATTCTAGGTTTGTAGGACCCTTGTGAGAAAAACACTTGTCAGAACAAAATCATTCATTTGGGCTGACTAGATGAAAAGCAGAAGCAGACACGTACTCTGATCCAGCTGGGGATTCCCTCAGCATCATGATTATATGAGTTTTATAAAGTCCAGTACCAAGGGAGCTAGAAAAGCACTTTCCAGAACTGCTGCTGTTTAGATATATTCCCTAGTTCCACTTCTATGCCTAAAAACACCTTTATTTGCATTTTCTGATGAAACTTTTACTTAATTCTGTGCATATACATACCACACATATTCTCATTGAATCCTGCTTTTATGTCTGCTCTTAATTAAAGCAGCGGTTTTGTTTAATCTCTTCCTTCAAAAGGAAATCCAAGGAATAGTATAACCCAGTGGATTAGCTAACACTTTGAGCTTTCAGGCAAACACCCATGAAGCCCACTACTACTGTGTCTTGCCCTTGGCATCAGACATTTGGAAATGGGGAAAAAAAAAATAGATATAGGTTTCTAATTCCCCTTGCAATTGAGGGTTATATAAACAAAATTTCAGTAAACAACAAATAAAATTTAAGAAGATTGTCCTAAAAGTATACCATCTATAAATTTACAGAGTTTAGCTGAAGTGGACATTTCTGATGTTACATGATGACACTGAATAGTCTGGCAATATTTGGTACATGTCTTTCTTGAATAACAATCCTAAATAATAATTATAAAAAGGGATATCACAATATGTACATACTAAACCTTCTGGTTCAGTACCTGGGGCTTTCCAGCCCTTGCTTTATTGTCCAATGATAATTCTATATTTTAGAATTCCCAACTTTTTACAATATTGAGTTCAAGCAATTTTTTTCTTTTACTAAAGGAGTTTCAATCAAGATGTTTTGATTGTATTTTGGTGTTTTTAAATTTTTTGTGTATTTTTAAATAATTTTACATTAGCTTGAAGTACAAATTACAGAGTAAAACACACAAATGTAAGTGTAAATTTACAGCTCACTGACTTCTTGATTTTTTAATTAACATACTTATTCTTAGAACTGTTTTAAAGTTATAAAAAAACTGAGTGACAGTACAGAGAGTTTCCCCCATGACACTATCAACTATTATCAATATCTTGCATTAGTGTGGTATATCTTTAACAATTAATGAACCAATATTCATATGCTATTAGTAACTACAGTCCTTAGTTTATACTGAGATTCACTCTTTGTTTTGTGCCGGTCTATGGGTTTCTGACAAATGCATGTCATGTATCCACCATTACAGCATCATATGGAATAAAATGCCCTGTGCTTTACCTATTCCTATTCATCTTTTCTTCCCTCTCCCTGCCTGGCAACCACTGATTTTTTTTTTTTTACTGTCTCTATAGTTTTGCCTTTTCCACAATGGCATATAGTTGGAATCATACAGTATATAGCCTTTTGGATTGGCTTCTTTCACTTAGCAATCTTTCATGGCTTGACAGTTTTTCTTTTAAGCACTGAATAATATTCCACAGTATGGATGTACCACAGTTTGTTCATTCATTCACCTACTGAAGGACACCTTAGTTGCTTCCAGTGTTTTGCAATTATGAATAAAGTCACTATAAACATTTATACGCAGGTTTTTGTGCGCACATGAGTTTTCATCTCAGGTCGGTAAATACCTAGGAACATGACTGCTGGATCATATTGTTGCATGTTTCACCTTGTAAGAAATTGCCCAAATGTTTTCCAAAGCAGCTGTACCATTTTGCATTCCCACCAGCACTGAATGAGAATTCCTGTAGCTCAACATCCTTGCCAGCATTTGGTATTGTCGGTTGTTTAGATCTAAGCCATTTTAATAGACGTACTGGCATCCCATTGGTGTTTTATCTTGCAATTCTCTAGTGACAAATGACATTGAGCTTCCTTTCATATGCTTATTTGCCATCTGTATATCTTGCTTGGTGAGATGTCTGTTAAGATCTTTTGCCCATGTTTTAAATTGGGCTACTTGTTTTCTTGTTAAGTTTTAAGAGTTCTTTGAATGTTTTGGATACAAATTAGTTATCTGGTATAAGCTTTACATATATTTTCCCCCAGCCTATGGCTTGTCTTTTCATTGCCTTAACAGTATCTTTCACAGAGATGTTTTTAACTTCAATAAATTCCAATTTATCAATTTTATTTATTTAATGGGTAATGCTTTTGATGTTATTTCTAAAGAATTATAGCCAAACACAAGGTCACCTAGATGTTTTCCTATATTTTTTTATAGAAGTTTTTTAGTTTGCATTTAACATTTAGGTCTATGATCCACTTAGAGTTAATTTTTGTGAAAGGCGTAAGGTTTGTGTATAGATCCTTTTTTTCTAATATAGATATCCAATTGTTCCAGCACCATTTGTTGAAAGACTATCCTCTGTCCATTGAATTGCCTTTGCTCTTTTGCTAACAATCAGCACACTATTTTTGTGGGGATCTGTTTCAGGGTTCTCTGCTCTGTTCCACTGATCTATTTGTGTATTCTTTTGCCAGTACCACACTGTCATAATTATTGTAGCTTTACAGTAAGTCTTGAAGTCAGGTAGTGTCAGTCTTCCAACTGTTCTTGAGTATCATGTTAGCTATTCTGGGTCTTTTGCATTTCTGTATAAACATTAGAATCAATTTGTTGATACCTACAAAATAACTTGGTGGGATTTTGACTGAGACTGAATTAAATCTACAGATCAAGTTGGGAAGGACTGATCATTTTAACAACATTGAGTCTTCATATCCATAAACATGGAATATCTCTGCATTTATTTAGATCTTTAATTTTTCTATCAAAGTTTGGTAGTTTTCCTCAGATCTTATACATATTTTGATAAATGTATACTTAAGCATTTAAGAGGGTTTTGGTGCAAATATAATGGCATTATGTTTTTAAGTTCCAATTCAATTGTTAATTGCTGGTACATAGGAAAGTAATTGAATTTTGTATATTAAACTTGTATCTGCAACCTTGCTATAGTCACTTATTAGTTCTAAGAATTTTTGGTCAATTCTTCGGGATTTTCTCTACAGACAATCATGCTATGCGCAAACAAAGCCAAGTTTATTTCTTCCTTCCCTATCTGCATAGATTTTGTTTCCATTTATTGTCTTATTACATTAGCTAAGACTTCCAATACAATGTTGAGTAGGAGTGACAAGAAAGGATATACTTGCCTTGTTCCTGATCTTAGGGGAAAGTGTTTAGTTTCTCACTATTATGTCTGATATTAGCTGTAGTTTTTTTGTCGATGTTCTTTATCAAGTTGAGGAAGTTATCACCTATTACTTAGTTTGCTAATCTTATATAATTACATTTTTCTTCCTTAGCCTGTTAAGGCAATGAATTTCAGTAACTGATTTTCTAATGTTGAAACAGGCTTGCCAACCTGAAATAAATACCCTTGGTCATGATATATGATTCATTTTACACACTGTTGGATTCAATTTGCTAATATTTGTTGAGGATTTTTGCATCTAATATCATGAGCAATGTTGGTCTGTTATTTTCCTTTTTTGTTTTGTCTCTATTTGGTTTTAGTATTAGCGTGAGGCTGGCCTCATAGAATAAGTTAGGATTTGCTATTTTTCCTTGCAGTTTGAGCAGTTTTTCTCACATATTTGATATTCTATTGTTATGTGAATACAAGTTAAGGATTTGTATATCATCTTGGAAAACTGACCCCTTTATCATTATGTAATGCCCCTCTTTATGAGTAATAATTTTTCTTGCTCTGAAGTCTGCTTTGTCTGAAATTAATGCAGACACTCCAACTTATTTTGATTAGTATTAGCATGATATCTCTTTCTCCATACTTTTAATTTTTATCTGTCTTTAAAGTAGGTCTCTTATAGACAACGTAAATTTAAGCCTTATATTCATTTATCCACTCTGACACTCTATTTTATTTATTTTATTTATTTAAAATTTAATTTTATTTATTATTATTTTTAAAAATTTTTGGCTGCATTGTGTCTTCATTGCTGCTCACAGGCTTTCTCTAGTTGCAGCGAGTAGGGGCCACTCTTTGTTGCGGTGCGCGGGCTTCTCATTGCTGTGGCTTCTCTTTGTTGTGGAGCATGGGCTCTAGGTGCATGGGCTTCAGTAGTTGTGGTGCACGGGATTAATTGCTCCACAGCATGTGGGATCTTCCTGGACCACAGATCAAACCCGTGTCCCCTGCAATGGCAGGCGCATTCTTAACCTCTGCGACAGCAGGGAGGCCCCTGACACTCTATTTTAATTGCTGGACTTAGGGCATTTACTTCTAAAGTTATTATTTATGTAGTTTGATTAATACCATATTTGTAACTGTTTTCTATTCACAGCACTTCTATTTTGCTTCTCTTTTATCATCGCCTCTTTTTCTGCTTTCTCTGGTTAACTGAGCATTTTATCTGATTCCATTTTCTCTTTTCTCCCAGCATATCAATTATACTTTTTTCTTATTTGTTTAGTTGTTTTCCTAAAATTTGCAATATATATTTAAAACTAATCTAAGTCCACTTTCAAATAATACTATATCACTCCTTGGGTAGTACAGATACCATATAAGACAGTATTCCCAGTTCCTCCCTCCCATTTCTTAGAGCACCACTGTCATTCATTTTATTTATCCATTTGTTATAATTACCCAATACATTGTTGATATTATTACTTTAAACAAATGGTTATCTATTAAATCAATTGAGAAAAACAAAACAATACATTTTACTTTGCCTTCATTTATTCCTTACCTAACACTCTTTCTTTCTTTATGTAGATCTGACTTTCTGACATATATCATTTATAGTCTCTTTGAAAAACGTCTTTTAACATTCCTTGCAAAGCTGGTCCACTGGCAACAAATTTCCCCAGTTTTTGTCAAAGTATACACTTTTCCTTTGCTTCTGTTTATAATGTGGTAAAGAAGATAACATAAGACCTACTATCTAAACCCATAACAGTACAGTATTGTTAACTACAAGCACAATGTTGTACAGCAGATCTCTAGAATTTTTTCTCTTGCATGACTGGAACTCTGTACCCATTGAACACCAACTCCCCCTTACTCCCTCCTTGAGTCCCTGACAACCACCATTCTACTTTCTGTTTCTATGAGTTTGACTACTTTAGATACTTTGTAAAAGTGGAATCATATAGTATTTGTCCTTCTGTGGTAAGCTTATTTCAATTAACATACTGTCCTCAAGGTTCATCCATTTTATAGCATCTGAAAGGATTTCCTTCTTTTTTATAGCTGAATAATATTACTTTGTATGTATATACCACCTTTTGTTTATCCATTTATCCATCAATGGAAATGTAACTAGTTTCCACTTCTTGGCTATTGTGAATAATGGTGCAATGGATATGGAAACACAAATATATCTCTGAGAACCAGATTTCAATTATTTTGGATATATACCCAGATGTGTGATTGCTGAATCATATGGTAGTTATATTTTTAATTTTTTGAGGAAACTCCATACTTTTTTCTATAATAGCTGTACCAACTTACATTCCTACCAACAGTGTACAAGAGTTCGTTTTGCTCCACATCCTCTCTGACACTTATCTCTTCTCCTTTTGACTGTAGCCATTGTAACAGATGTGAGAGATATCTCATTGCTTTGATCTTCGTTTCCCTGATGCTGAGCATCTTTTCATGCACCTGTTGACCAATTGTATGTCTACTTTGGGAAGTGTCAATTCAGTTTTTATGCCAATTTGTTTTAAAATTGGATTGTTTATTTATTTTGCTATTGAGTACTATGAATTTTTTAATATTTTGCATATTAACCCTTTGTCAGATAGATGGTTGCAAATATTTTCTCCTATTCTGCTGGTTGACTTTTCATTTTGTTGATTATTTCTTTAGCTGTGCAGAAACTTTTTAGTTTGAAATAATCTCACTTATTTATTTTTGCTTTTGTTGCTTATGCTTTTGATGTCATATCCAAAAAAATCATTGTCAAGGCATTTATAAAAGTATAAATGCAAATTACCAATAAATATATGAAGAGTCTACATTACTAACAAAAGCAATGAAAGCAAAAACAGTAAGAATCCTTTCTCCCCTGATGAAACTGTTAAGAATGAAATAAAAATGATATTGTCCTTTAGTGATACCAAAGTTAATGGTGAAGAGGCCCTTTTAGGTACTGCTGCCTGATGTATGCCTTGATGCCACTTCTGGAGAGCAGTGTAGAAATACATATCAGAAGCCAAAGCAATAGCTACCGTTCCACTGGTCATTTTACTTGTATGGATTTATCTGAGAAAATAGTTAGAGATATGGGCAAAGATTTAAGACAGAGATGTTTATTTATACTTGTAGAAATTAAAGATAATTCAAATGTGAAATTGGGGAATAAAGAATCTATTATGGATTTCCATACATTTGGATTGTATAACACTAGGATATTTAATGACATGGGCAAATGTAAATAGTATAATTTTAAGTAGGTTTATGGGATGAATGGTGTTCCCTCCAAATTCATGTGCTTAAGTCTTTATCCCCAGAACCCCAGATCGTGACTATATTTTGAGATAGGATCTTTAAAGAGGTAAAGTTAAAAGGAAGCCTTTAGGGTGAGTCCTAATCCAATATGACTGATGTCTTTATAAGAAGAGCAAATTTGGACACAGACACATACAGAGGGAAGAGCATGTAAAGAAGCAAGGAGAGGGCAGCTATCTACAAGGCCAACCCTGCTGACACCTTGATCTTGGACTCATAGTCTCCAGAATTGTGGGAAAATAAATTTCTGTTGTTTAAGCCACCTAATCTATGGTGTTTAGTTATGGCAGCCCTAGCAAACTAATACGAGTAGGAAAATAAATGTTTAAAAAACTCTCTGTGTATGTATGTGTGCCTATAGTTTCCTTGTGAATATCTGGAACATGACATCAATTTTGTGAATTTAAATCTATATTAGCACTAAAATGCTAGCAGTAGGTACACCAAAATGTTAACAGAAATTGTGTCTGGGTAGTGATAAGAGATAATTTATATTTTCTTCTCTAAATTTTATAATTGTTTTCCTATTTTTCCAGCAAATTGTAGCTTCTGAGTAATTTGTTAAATATAATAAAATATCATGGGTGGCACCCCCCACAAATTTAGAATCTATAAATATTTTGGCTAAGAATAAATTAAAACCTACTTTTCATCATATAGAAAAGCATTATACTAATAAAGTTAATTATCTGAGCACAATTTTAAGGAAGATGTGTATTTATCTAAAATAATAATATGTTTAAAAATTGGAAGCCTATAGTTGATTTGAGATAACTTAGTCTTAATAGCAAACTCATTTTCATATATTAAATACATCAAAGTTTTTTCATCTCAGCATTACGTTATCCTTTACAGTACCATGCCGTTAGCAAAATTTTAAATGGAGATTTATTGCTATGTAAACATAGATTTGATTACATTAGACTGGATATTTCCTGTCATCCAGAGGACTAAAGTTTACTAAGGAGAATTTAAGTGTCCTAACCAACTGAAAAGATAAAGATGAAATCTTCAAAACATCTTAAAATTAATTTTTAAAAGGGTAAATTCTACTAAAGGCAATAAATCACCTTCTGCAAGTTCAACGCAATTAACACTGCACTTGAAGATACATATATCCCAAATAAACTGTCTGCTCTTCCTTTAAAGGTTTCAAATTTTGTGTCATATGATTTAGGCTTGTGGATTTCAAATGAAAGTGGCATTCCAGAAAGGTTCCGGGATAGTACTAATTTGCAGCTCTTTTCAGCCTAAATAAAAGTCATCTCCTATGCCTTGTAGTGAATAATCTAAACTAAACTACCTGACATTTCCACTCAGTCCAAAGAACAGACTGAAAATGCTGAATTGTCAGCAAAGCTTTGATGTAAATCAGTAGTCACAGGAGACTGCAAAGAAGGTCATAAAGTAACGAGTCAGTCAGCTCTTCAAAGGGAAGCTTTCTTCTTTTAAAGAAAAAAAAATTCTGACATGCTTCTTCTAAATTAAAGAATCGTTTGGCCTCATTATTTTAAGATACAGTTTCCTTCCCATAAATAGCAAGATAATTAACACTGAAAAGCAATTGTTTTTTCCAAATGATCCAAAAGAATTGTAAAAATACAAATCAGAAACAAACTGTTATTTGGCATGTGAGACTTTCTTCTTAAATTTTTTAAACAATATTTAAGCTCATGATTATCTCCCATGGATAAAAGAAAAGTAAGGAAAAAAAAACAAACTTCAGCATACTTTTGAGGTCATTTTCTTAGAAAAACTCAAAGCTCATTTTTTTCTCTTTTGAATAAAACCACTTCCAATAGACTGTATGTCGACATCTTTTCTACACAAAGTGTGGTCTTCGCACAAAACAACACTGACATCATTTTGAGGTGCGCTAGAAAATGCAGATTCTTAGGCCTTACCTCGGACTAACGGAACCAGAATCTGATTCTTATGTGATTTGTATGCATGTGAAAGATTGAGACACACTACTGTACGTGATAACAACTCAAAATTTCCAGAAGCAATGTCTTATTGTATTTTAGTATTTTGTTCAAACCATTTCCAACCAAAGCCTGGGCACACAGCGATTTGTGAACTGGGTTTACTTTGCATATGATCTTTTATTTTTTTTAAAGATCTTTATTGGAGTATAATTGCTTTACATTGTTGTGTTAGTTTCTGCTGTATAACAAAGTGAATCAGCTATACCTATACATATATCCCCATATCTCCTCCCTCTTGCGTCTCCCTCCCTCCCACCCTCCCTATCCCACCACTCTAGGTGGTCACAAAGCACTGAGCTGATCTCCCTGTGCTATGCAGCTGCTTTCCATTAGCTATCTATTTTACATTTGGTAGTGTATATATGTCCATGCCACTTTCTCACTTCATCCCAGCTTACCCTTCCCCCTCCCTGTGTCCTCAAGTCAATTCTCTACGTCTGCGTCTTTATTCCTGTCCTGCCCCTAGGTTCTTCAGAACCATTTTTTTTTAATTCCATATATATGCGTTAGCATACGGTATTTGTTTTTCTCTTTCTGCCTTACTTCACTCTGTATGACAGACTCTAGGCCCATCCACCTCACTACAAATAACTTAATTTCGTTTCTTTTTATGGCTGAGTAATATTCCATTATATATATGTGCCACATCTTCTTTATCCATTCATCTGTCGATGGACACTTAGGTTGCTTCCATGTCCTGGCTATTGTAAATAGTGCTGCAATGAACATTGTAGTACATGACTGTTTTTGAATTATGGTTTTCTCAGGGTATATGCCCAGTAGTGGGATTGCTGGGTCACATGGTAGTTCTATTTTTAGTTTTTTTATTTTTTAAGGAACCTCCATACTGTTCTCCATAGTGGCTGCATCAATTTACATTCCCACCAACAGTGCAAGAGGGTTCCCTTTTGTCCACACCCTCTCCAGCATTTACTGTTTGTAGATTTTTTGATGATGGCCATTCTGACTGGTATGAGGTGATACCTCATTGTAGTTTTGATTTGCATTTCTCTAGTGATTAGCGATGTTGAGCATCCTTTCACATGTTTGTTGGCAATCTGTATATCTTCTTTAGAGAAATGTCTATTTAGGTCTTCTGCCCATTTTTGGATTGGGTTGTTTGCTTTTTGATATTGAGCTGCATGAGCTGCGTATATTTTGGAGATTAATCCTTTGTCAGTTACTTCATTTGCAAATATTTTCTCCCATCTGAGAGTTGTCTTTCTGTCTTGTTTATGTGCAAAAGCTTTTAAGTTTCATTAGGTCCCATTTGTTTATAAAACAATGAAAAAAATGCATATGATCTTTTATACTCAGTAGAGCTGCATACCAGGTATCTTAGAATCCAAGAATTATATACATATTTTTTTTAGTTAGAAGGAAAAGAATATAAGATGATCCAGTCTAACTCTTCACACAAGGCAAGATACTTTTTGTATGTTATAGATACTGTGTCAGTTAAGATACATTCAGTTACAAATGATGGAAGAACTGAAGAAGGGCTTAAACAAGAGAACATTTTTTTATACTAAGCAAGCAATGTCTTGCATTAGGAAGATCACATTTGGCAAATTCTGGGGCTCAACATTACCATTAAGAACTTAATCTCTTCTGCTGTATTCAAGGCATGACTTTGTCTCTAAGCTTGCTCCCTCGATGGTCACAAAATGGCCTCCAGAGTCCTAAATGGGACTGAACCATGATAAAAAGTGATATTCCAGAGCCCTCCATGCTGGCTTCTCCTTATATCTCATTGGCAGATTAGAGTTACATGTGGCAAGGAAAAGGAATTAACATGATTGGTCTTAAACTAATCAGGATTTATGCCTGAATCATATTGGGAGAGAGGAGTATGGGGATAAGCTTCTAATATGTTTTCCAAAGATTCCAACTCCTGGTTGGAATCCCCACCCACCTTGAGTGTTAGCTAGAGCTAGTGATTTGCTTCTAACAGATAGAATATGGTGCAAGTAATGGAACATCACTTCCAAGACTGGATAACAAAAAGAATTTGGTTTCTGTCTTGCTTGTTTCTCTCCTTCTCTTTCCCTTGCTCACTCTAATGCACACCAGCTGTCACATTGAGAGGATGCTCACTAGCAGGATCTGGGAGCTGAGAGTCACCTCCAGCCAACAACCAGCAAGAATCCAGGATGCTTTACTCTTACAACCACAAGGAAATGAGTTCTGCCCCAAATCTGAGCCTGCAAGTGGATCCTTCCCTAATCAAACCTCCAGAAGAGAACACAGTCTGGCCTACACTTTGCTAATATCCTGTGAGACTCTTAGCAGAGGACCCAATTAGCCATACCTAGACCCATGAGAACTATGAGATAATAAATGTGTGCTGTTGTAAGCTGCTATGTTTGTCTTAATCTGTTACATTGCAATCAAAAGTTAATATAGGTGGGTGGTCAGAATGGCCATCATTAAAAAGCCTACAAATAACAAATGCTGGAGAGCATGTGGAGAAAAGAGAACCCTCTTACACTGTTGGTGGAAACAAATTGGTGCAGCCACTATGGAGAACAGTATGGAGGTTCCTCAAAAAACTAAAAATAGAGCTACCATATGATCCAGCAATCCAACTCCTGGGCATATACCCAGACAAAACTGTAATTCGAAAAGGTACATGCACCCCTATGTTCATAGTAGCACTGTTTACAATAGCCAAGACATGGAAGCAACCTAAATGTCCATTGACAGATGAATGGATAAAGATGTATATATACACAATAGAATATTACTCAGCCATAAAAGAGAATGAAATAATGCCATTTGCAACAATATGGATGGACGTAGTTATTATCACACTGAGTGAAGTAAGTCAAAGACAAATACCATATGACATCACTTATATGTAGAATCTAAAATATGATACAAATCAACATATCTATGAAACAAAAACAGATGCACAGACATAGAGAACACACTTGTGGTTACCAAGGGGGAGGACTGTGGGGGAGGGAAGGAGTGGGAGTTTTGGATTAGCAGATACAAACTATTATATATAGGGTGGATAAACTACAAGGTCCTACTGTATAGCATAGAGAACAATATTTAGTACCCTATGATAAACCATAATGGAAAGAATACCAAAAAAAGAATATATTTATGTGTAACTGAGTCCCTTTGCTATAGAGCAGAAATTAACACAACATTGTAAATCAACTATACTTCAATAAAATTTTTTTTAAATGCTGCTAAAAAAAAAGCTAATACGGGTGGGTAAATGAACAGTGTCTTCTACAGACACAGAGAACTATATCCAGAGACCGAGAGTCCTCCGCCCTTTAATGTCTACCATATGGTAGCTATATGGGTTCATTTGCTAGAAAATAATTTCTAATGATGAGTTAATTATGCCATGCAAGTAGAAACATTGGGATGAACTGTATGAAGTGGCCATTGTTTTGCAGGTCAAAAATGAGTGAAATTGGTGATTTCATATGGTTCAATATATATACAGAATTGTTTTGAAAAGAGTTGTATTCAATATTAATAACCGGGACTTCGCTGGTGGTGCAGTGGTTAAGGCTCTGCACTCCCATTGCAGGGGACCCAGGTTTGATCCCTGGTCAGGGAACTAGATCCCACATACATGCTGCAACTAAGAGTTCACATGCCACAACTAAGGAGCCCTCGAGCCGCAACTAAGGAGCCAGCAAGCTACAACTAAGGAGCCTGTGAGCGACAACTAAGGAGCCTGCCTGCCGCAACTAAGACCCGGCTTAACCAAATAAATAAATAAATATCAACAAAAAAATATTAATAACCATCAAATTGAGAATTTGACTTTAAATGCAACAATATTAAAGGGCAGGCATTTCTCCTTTGGTTAGAAACCAAAGTTTTCCTTAAGTAAATGCAGAATTATTCATTTCGATTTTCGGATTCTAAAAAAAACTTTCGAGTTCCTCAAATATGTTCCAAATGTTTAAATATTTTTCAAAATTTCGTGTAACAGTTCCATCATTTTAGTCTATCTTGTTCTTTTGTCAAAATGCATTATCAGTGGCGGGGGGGTAGAAAGCTTATACAAGCAGATATCAGTTATTTGTATCTTAATGTGAAAGAATTTTTAGTACTTTCTTGAGCTCTTTGAGCCCTTTCTTAAGGTTTAATAGGAAATGAACTTTCTGCTATAAAACTTAACTTGAGCCTTGGTTTACTGATACAATGGCAAGTCTCAAAAATTAATGATCTTTCTTAAAATGTTAATATGTGTGATGTGTATTTAAGATATTCATATAACTTCTAAATGGCACTTGTGGATTGTGAAAATAAAAACTTTAAATTACTCCAATATGTTCTCTAAAGCAGGACATCCTTGCTGGAAACCATACTACTTACCTTTAAATAAATGAAACATTCTCATAATTGTTTTAACATAGGCATTAAGTACTTTTAAATAGGTTTCTGGTTTTTTTTCTCTAACGTATGTTAAAACCACAAGTTCCTTAATAGTCTCTTCACCATTACTGCAATAGTGATATCCTTATAATCATTAAAATTTCTGTGGAATTTAGAAGGCTATTTATTTAAAATAATATTTCCCAACTGGGGACCTGGGACTCATTCAACCCAGATGTGGAAATAGAGCTTAAGGAAATCAAGCCCCATTTCCAAGAGAAATGACTTAGTTCTCTGTGGTCATACATTTACTCTAGATTCT
Organism: Phocoena sinus; assembly: GCF_008692025.1. Classification (NCBI taxonomy): domain Eukaryota; kingdom Metazoa; phylum Chordata; class Mammalia; order Artiodactyla; family Phocoenidae; genus Phocoena; species Phocoena sinus. The sequence goes on along the minus strand of NC_045784.1, from coordinate 22,806,210 downwards.
TCTCACCTACGCACCCAGTGTACACTTGGTGACCATGAAGTATTACAATAGATCAAAGGAAACTCCACAAAGTGCTTTCAAGAATTAACATAAGCTTTAAAACTTTGCACAAATGAAGCAGTTTCTGATTTATAAAGATGTGAAGTGGCAAAACTAGCCTTAGGCAATAAGCAAAATGGGAAAAGATTTCCCAGAGCACTTTCCGCCATGTAATCTTGGGGTTCTTCAATTTAGGAGTAAATTTGCTGTCTTTAACCCCCATGTCTGCCCTGCTCCCCACAAGTTATACAATGTACTCATAACACAACTTCCTCTAAAAATGACCGAAGTATTACTTTTTTTTCATAGTTTGAGCATTAAGATAAGGGAATGGTATATGAATATTAGGTTTTTCAAGGATAAGAAAATAGATTTCAATCTGGAAACTAGTTGATCTCTCCTAGTTTTGTCTCTAAATCATAATTTGAAAAGGATAATATCTTGACTCCTGTCTTAAATCTAGTTTGTTAGGTAGATCCTAAAGCCTTGGTCATGTCATCAGTGTTCTGTATCATTGTAAAAATGGTCTTCAGAAACCTTAAGCATGAAACGTACACAGAAGAACAATATGCTAAGCATATAAATGTGGGACATCTCTGTTTGAAGCAGAAATAGGTAGGGTCCAGGGACAAACTGTTTCACTTCCATGCCTCCACTTCCCTTAGCCCTTATCAGTCTTAAGGAGCAAGGAGGAGTTGATTTTAATTTAGGTAAAATCTACATAAAGTAAAATGTACAGTTTTCAAGTAAGCAATTCAATAAATTTTGAAAAATAATTATACCACCACAATCAAGATTCAAATATTTATTACTGGAGAATATACCCTGATTCTCCCTTTCAGTCGACCCTCATTTCAAAAGGCAACAAGTGTTCTGATTTCTATGAATACTGACCATTTTTGCTTGTTTTTGAACTTAAATATGTGGAATCTAACAGAATGTATATTTCTGTCTCAGCATAATGGTTTTAAAATTAATCTAAGTTGTTGCATGTAAAAATAATAATATTAAGCATATCTAATCTATAGATGAGTACAAAAAGTTTAGATAAACTGGTCTCTTTATGAAAAACAAACATAAATGTTATAAAAAATTATTTATGGTTTTATTATATGCCTCTCTTATGTAATTTGGGAAATGAGGTATAACTGTTTTAAAACCCAAGTATTGAGTCTGACATAACCAGGGATAGAAAAATGCTTTTGAGCTAGCTATTTCTATTCAAGTGTTTTTGGTTAAAATAATAGCACATTTAATATATTGGTATTTTTCTTCTGTCAATTATCAATACACAGGCACAGAAAGAGCTAGCAGATACTCAGTGATGGGCCAGAGTAACTACAGTACATAAAAACATGATATTCCTCATTTTAAATACATATTTTTTTCCAATGGGACAAAAATAAGAGACAAAAACAAGCAAAAATAACCTGACATTTCAAATTCTCTTTTTTTCTCCTACTCAAAAGAGTATAGATCCCCATCTCTACCTGTCAGAGGTTATCAGATGGTCAAACAATACAATCAAATTGACAATGTTTATTGCCACCAATGGGAAGTTAACTTAGTGACCATTTGCAAACCAGATAAAGAAGCAAGCTTGGCCAAAAGCCAGAAATACATTCAAAAGTGCAGAATCAGGAAAAAATGAACCATGAGTCACTGAGGGTAAAATACTTTTATCACTCGAGGTTTACTTTAGGAGCTAAGAAAAGATGTGTCTGAGTTTAAAGAACCCATGTGGGACATTTCTCACACCACCCTATTCAACTGCCCATTTAGGCGTCTCGGTGGAATTTCCAAAACTGTCAAAGTATAATTTTCAAAAGTTAAAAGCATGACTCTCAAAGAAATATAAAGTGAGGATATGTCAAGTATTTAATTAACACATTAATGAAGGAACCAACAAAATGATAAGGATGGTTCTACAGTTAATTTTTATATACTCACTCTGTGTCCTATGCCTTTGCTAAAATTGATTGGTAGTCCTAGTGGTTGTTTTGTTGATTTGTGATTGATAGTTATTGTAGTTAATAAATAATTGTAATAATGTAATTATTTTAATAATGTAACTATGATCGTGTAAATTATTACATTGTATTTAAATTAAGACAATTTGACTTCTTCCTTTTTAATCCAAGCAACTTTTTCTTTTTTTATGCCACATGCCCTGACTATAATCTTCCATATAATGTTGAATAGTAGTAAATGAGAGAAGACATTCTTGCTGTGCTCACGGTCTTAAAGGAAGGACATTAAATATATCACCAATGAAGTAAGATGTTAGCTGTAAACTTTTTGTAGATACTCTATCAGACAGAGAAAGGTTGCCCAGAGCTTTTATCATGAATGGATGTTGAATAGTTAAATGCTTTTTGCATCTGCTGAAATAATCTTAAGCTTTTTTCCTTTCATTCATTAATATTGATTGATTTCCAAATATTAACTCAACCCTGCATTCTTCAGATAAACCTCAAAGGTCACGATGAATTTCCTATTTTATATACTGCTGATTTATTTAGTATTTATTGCTAATACTTCATTAAGGTATTATATCATGAGAGAGAGTAGTCTGTAATAGTCTGTAATTTTCTTTTGTAGGGGGGAGAAGGGAATTTTATTTGTATTCTTTTAATAAACTTTTTGTTTTAAAATAATTTTAGATTTACAGAAACACTTCAAAGATAATACAGAGAGTTCCCATATACCCCTGACCCAGTTTCTCCTAATAGTACATTTGTCAAAACTAAGAAACCATCATTGGTACATTACTATTAACTAAACTCACTATTCTGATTTCACCTGTTTTTCTACTGATGTTCTTTTTATATCTTAGGTATTGGTATAAGGGATACCTTGATCTACTATATGAAATAAGAAGTTGTCCCTCCTCCTCTAATTTCTGAAATATATTGGGTAAAAGATTATTCTTTTTTTCCTTAAATATTTGCTTAAATTTTCCTGTGAAATTATTTGGGTCTGGAGTTCTCTATATAGACATATTTATGATAATGAATTCAACTTAGAGAATTCAACAGTGCTATTCAGATGTTCTAATCCTTCTTATATATTTTGCCAACTTCGTTTTTCAAAGAATTTATCCATTTTATTTGAGTTATTAAGCGTACTGTCATAGGGTTGTTTAAAATATCCCCTTATACTTCTGTTGATGTGCTTTATATTGTACAATGATTTTATTATCTTTTTTATTTTTTACAGAAACTGTTTATTTTTTTTTTAATTTTTTTTTTTTTTTTTTGGCTGGGTTGGGTCTTCGTTGCTGCGGGCGGGCTTTCTCTAGTTGCGGCGAGCGGGGGCTACTCTGCTGTGGTGCGCAGGCTTCTCATTGCAATGGCTTCTCTTGTTGAGGAGCAAGGGGCTCTAGGCACATGGGCTTCTGTAGTTGTGACACTCAGGCTCAGTAGTTGTGGCTCACAGGCTCTAGAGCACAGGCTCAGTAGTTGTGGTGCACAGGCTTAGTTGCTCTGCCGCATGTGGGATCTTCCTGGACCACGGATCAAACCCGTGTCCCCTGCATTGGCAGGTGGATTCTTAACCACTGAGCCACCAGGGAAGCCCCACAATGATTTTATAGTTCATGAAATATTTCCCTGTTTATCTACCTGTCCACCTTCTCCTCTTCTGACCTGTAGCTGTTCTATAGCCCTTGCCACACATCAGTTAATACTGCCTAACCATGTCTATACATCCATCTTACTAAAGAGTCACATGCTTAGTCACCTGTTTAAAATCTGCTTTTTATTTATGTCTGAAGAATCTATACTGGTGGCGACTTTAAAGCTGCAATCCCTCTTATCAAATCTAATAAAAAGTATTCAACCCTTTAGGGCCCAAATAATAGGATAACTGAATGGACCTTATTTCACATGATAAAGTAGTTGATACCGTGCCTCTTTTTCGTGAACACCAACTTAACACCAAGATGAAAGATATGAGTGCACACTGAGAAGCAGAACAAGTTTACTGGGCTGAATAACTTCCATATGCCCATCCAGATTTTCTACCCATCCTTCTCTACAAGCCTGCTCTGTGCTTGGAAGGCTGAACTATATGGACTGCATCAACAGCACCCTGTCTTCTGCCTTTCAGTTGCGTGTACTCTGACCCTCAACGGCATGTCATATTGTCAGTTAGTAGTCCTCACCACGTAACTTCTTCTAGGTTGTGGTAAAAGCTTCTTCCTCTACCCCTTCTCCTCACCTCCTTAGGCTGGTGGTGTTCCGGGCAGGCCGCCCCAAGATGTTCATGCTGATGCACTCTGGCATGCCAATTATTTCAAGATGAAAACAATTAAGGCCCAAAAGACTCAGGAAGAAGCTTTGAACTTCCTCCTAACTGCCTAAGAGAATTTAGACAGAGTTCCAGGAAAGTGCTTTCACCACAGATAACAATAGTAAAGTATGAACTAGGTGTGCTAGACAGGGAGGAACCTGACAAGGCCCCTTTGATGAAAGTCCTCTCTGTGTCCCATTGTCTCTAGATGACCCAGCAAACATTTATTTACCAAACATTAACTCTTTACATCTTCCTGTGAATTACCTTACTTTCCTTTGAAGTCCCAGAACCTGACCTCCTCCTCAGCCCAGGATGACACAGACACCATCTTGCCTTACTGTCTTTGGAGTTCCTCATGTTTATGTGAATTCCCCACATGTACATATTAAATGTGATTTTCTACTGTTAATCTGCCGCTTGTCATTTTAATTAAAAGAATCAAGAAGGGAAGGTGGGGGGGAATATTCCCCTCTCTCACAAGGCACAAGTATAATGGTACCCAGATATCAAGAGTCACAGGAACAGCATTATCTCTTCCCCTACCCCTTTTCCACATTTTTGTACGTACTTCCTTTATTAAACTTTTCCTGAATTAACAAATTTTAAGTGTCATCTCTTTCTTGCAAGGAGTCACATAGGTACCATATAGAAAAAGCAACAACCAAAGCAACAAAATGAGAATGTCCAGAAAAATTATAAAAATAACAATAATGCGGTGATAGACCTGCATGATAAGAAAATTACTTTAAAGCTAAATAATTAAAAACAGTGTATCTCTGCTTCATAAATAGACAAACCTAAATCACTGCATATGTATATTAAAAATAAATTTATATAATATAGAGTTTCCATGTAATATGAGGTTGGCTATCTAAAACAGTAAGAAAAATATCTCAAAAAAGGTTGGAAATTTACATCATGCTGTACACCAGAATAAACTCCCCCCCAAAATCAAAGATATAAATGTGAAAAAGGAAACAATAAAATATTAAAAGAAATGGTAAGAGGTGTATTTTTCCCATCCTGGGAAAGGCCTAACTATAACAAATCCCAGAATGTATAAAAGAAAAAAGTGTTACATTTCACCACATAAAATCTAAATGTATACGGTAATAAGAAAAGCCTTTCTCATGCTGGTATGCAGCCAAACTATAGACCCAGAAGGGAAATAGGTGCAAAACCTATGATTCCCCCATTTACTAGGGCCCCCCTCCGAGGACAAGTGGTAGAATGGATCGGGCCTCCCTGGCTTGCTGAACACAGCTGCAACATCCAAGCAGCTTCAACAATCTACAGAAAAGTTTTGGTACAGAATTGCTGCTGTCATGAGGACCCAGGTCCTCAAACCCCATTTCTCCTTGGTGAGAGTCCAGAGCTCCTGAATTTGCCACTTACAAATCTTCTTCAAGGTCGTCTGCAGCTCTATAGCTTTTACCACCAGACCAGCCTGTACAAGTGAAACATCCCTGTTTTGAATATATATCCACAGGTTTTCCTTTGCCTTTGTAGCCTTTTATTTGCTAGTGCTTCAGAAGCATCCTCAGATCCCACATCCCAAATGCTCCCTTCTGAATGCCATGGATTTGATTCACATATGTTGTGTAGGATTCTCACACTTCTACAGATTTTTCCCTTATTCCTTCCTTAAATCATGAAATTTTCTTAATGCTGCTGCGTATGTTAAATGAGGTAGACCAAACGCGGGTGGCTCCAGTTTCTACGAATGAGAATGATAACGGAGAATCTGTTTAATTAGTTTACTGTCAAACTATCAAAGAGACAGTGCAAAGGATATACAGAAAATTAAGGGGACTAGGAGATATGGTCCTCCAGTGACTCCCTTTGTTCCACATGGAGTAACCCTAAGTTTTGTGGTTTCACAAGGTAATACAGAATAGGGGACGCATCCAGTCAGAGGAGGCAAGAAGCTGGCCTCCAGTCTTTCATTCCATATTGAATTAGGGAAAAGATGTCACCATTAAACAGTTAGCCTTATTAACATAAAAGTGAATTACTTCTGTGCTACCATCACCAAATCTTTTTACTTTTAAGTTTCAGTGCAGAAGGCTGCTCATGGCATATAGTAAAGCTTTTACCATTTTGGCATATAAAGACACTGCATCTTGAAAGCTGTTTTGCCACTTACTTATCATAGTCAGAAGCCTGTTTACCTATCCCGAACATAATCACATACTTCCCATGTCAGAATTACTATTTAGAGGGAAAGCCTATTAAAAACAGACCTGCATTCACAATGCAGAGGAAATGTATGCCAATCACCTAGGGCTTGTTGGACTGCTAAGATCCATGCCAAGGATCATCATATATCTAAAGAAACCATACTGCTTTGAGGAAAAAAAAAAGAAAAAAGGAGAGTAAACGTAATCAAAAGAAGAGTGGATGTCAGAGGTAACAGAGTTAATTCTTCAAGTATATGGGAAATTAGGAAAACAAACCACTTTATTAATATTTCAGAACACTTAAATAGTAAAGCTCTATCAAAACAAGGTGCTATAAAAAGGCAATGATTAGCAGAGTTTGTACAGATTAAGGACATAATTGCTAAAATAAAATGAGATAAAATTTCAAGTTGAGAATATCTCCTAGAAAATAGCTAAAAGAATCAAGCTTTGAAAAGTATGAGAAGTATATAACATATAGAGTACTTGTTCAAGTGCAACAATATCCACCAGTGATTTCTCTAGATAGATAAAATCAGGAAACTAGAGAGGAAAATACTAGAAGAAAGTTTCTGATAGCAGAAAAAAAAATCTTTAGAATGAACGGGCTTAGCGATTACCGTGTTCAAAAAAAGAAAAACAAGACCCACACATAAACATCTCATATGACTGGATAATACCAATGATAAAACATCATTAAAATTTTCAAGAGGAGAATAAAGAAAGCCCTGTACTTGTTATTAGTCATACAGAACGTAGACTACATTGGAACAATGCTTTAAAAGTTCCAAAAGAAATATTGAGAATCTCAAATTTTGTAACCAGCAAAACAAATATATTTTCAGACTTTCAATGAATCAAGTAGTTTCCTTCCAAAACATACTTTCTGCGAATTTACTCTATGCTGTACTTTAGCAAAATGAGGATAAAACAAACAGAAAGGTATGGAATTCAGGATATAGCAGGTGGATCACAGGAGAGCAGGTTAAGAAACTCTCTTCAACAATATGCACCAGGACTGAAAAATGCAGTTCTCTGAAGCAGGAAGACAAAGGCCTCTGGGAAAGATGTCTTTGTAGAAAAAAGGCAACAACATCCAGTAGATACTATAATTCAGTGGATGAAACATTCAAGTATATAATTCATTCTTTGATTCAATGAACATTTCTTGAGCATCTACTTTATTCTAAATACTTCTGTATGCACTGAAGTAGCAGCAGTGGGGAAAAAAAGAGAAACCTGCTTTTAAGAAACATATTCTAGTTGTAGAAGATAGAAAGTAAACAAACAGAGAGATGCATATTATTTTGGATGGTATTACAAAGGATATGAAGGAAAAAGAAAGCATGGTGAAAGAGAGCATGATAGCAGCTGTTATTTTTCAATTGGTTGGATTGAGACGTTCTCTCTCATAACAGCTAATTTGGGCTAAAACTTAAAAGTTTGAGGAATAGGAAGGAGGATAGTGTACCTGTAGTGGAGAGAATAAAAGGAAGTGCTAGAAGAGAAGAAAACAGAAACCTAACAAGTGACCTCATGGGGCCTTGAGGCCATGTAAATACTAGATAAATCCTGAGTGAGATAGGAGACCACTGTGACTTTGAACGGATTACTCTGTTGTATGTAAAATAGATTGTAGCAGGAAGGAGTGGAAGGAAAACCAGTGAAGGGACTATTACAAAATAATTCGGAGGAAAGATGATGGTGGAATAGGATTTTAACACTGGAAATGACAAGAGATAGTCAGATTTGAAATGTGACTTAAAGGTATAGCTGACAGGGGGTTTGGCTGGATTGGATGTGTATGAGAGAAAAAGAGAAGAGTCAAGATTGACAGCAAAGTGTTTGGCATGAAGAACTGGAACAACAGAATTTCCATTTATTGGAACAGGAAGAATGAAGGAAAAACAGGTTTGAGGGGCAGCGGACAGGAAGTTGGGTGTATAAGGCTCGGGTTCATGAGAGGTATTTGGGAGAGCAATACACATCTCTCTCTTTTTTTTTTTTTTTTCTCAATGAGGAAAAGTGAAAGCAATTAGAAAATTCAGGGAAATAAAACAAACATTGTTATAAGGCAGGCATGGTACAAATAGGAAGGAAATTATATATATATATAATCCTGATTAATGTAATGTTTTATGTGAAATAGTTTAGGGTCAATACATTGCATCTAAAAGAAATCCTGGCACACTGCTTGACTGTTCGATAAACACTATTTACACAGTTATAGTATTTGCATTATATTTAATTTGCAGTGAATTTATTTTTAAGTTGTGTAAATTCAAATGCAAGGTGATTATGATTACAGTTGAAGAAGAAAATGTAGGATTTATCAACCTTGACAAGTGTAAAAGTAAATGTGTAGGTGACAAGAGATGGGAAATGAGAGAGGAAAAGAATGTGGAGAATATAGGAGGCACTGATATCTTCATCTTACACAGAGGGGAGTCAAATACTTAAGTAAATTTTATAGCACAAGAAATTGAGATATGAAGATATTACTTAACATTACAAAGTTTCCTAATACAAGAACGAGTTATGGTGATCAATTATTTGGAGACAGATGAGCATAGACCATGGAATAAGTTAAAATTTTAAATTTCCTGTTGAGGGGTTAATAGATTTTTTTTCTAAAGCCAATCAAGACATGGAATTATAACCATACATACTTTTTTAAATTTCAGAAATTACTTCAAGTAATGTAGGCTAGGGAGAAATGATGAAGGAAATTTTCTACATATTTTCAGAATAAGCCCTGTTGTAGTACTTGGTTTTTAATATTGATATAAAATGTTTAAAGATTGATTAGAAAGATATTTACATTCTAAAAGCATCTATAAGCCTTTACTAAATACTAGGAAGAATAAAGTAGGATTAAAAAGATATAAGGAGGGGCTTCCCTGGTGGCACAGTGGTTGAGAGCCCGCCTGCCGATGCAGGGGACATGGGTTCGTGCCCCGGTCCGGGAAGATCCCACATGCCGCGGAGCGGCTAGGCCCACGAGCTATGGCCGCTGAGCCTGCGCGTCCGGAGCCTGTGCCCCGCAACGGGAGAGGCCCCAACAGTGAGAGGCCCGCATACCGCAAAAAAAAAAAAAAAAAAAAAAAAAAAAAAGATATAAGGAATGTTAAATGTTCCATTTTACAAAATACGAAATTTTAATCCTCTCCCTATCTAAATGATTCCCAGGACTGTCAAGATTTGTCCCATTTCACATCTATCTAATAACCTAGACAAGTGCACTGAGCCATCAGAAATTATAAGCTATAAACTTTGACCAAATGTCATTATAAAATTGTAAGGTAATATTGTATTTGATATAAAGCCTTGTAAAAATAGAAATAATCTTATGGCTCTAAGTTCTTGAAAAATGTTAAATGCTATGCTGAAACTGTCCTTCTCAGCGTGATAAGGAAGACGAGATTGTATGATGTTTACTTGCTATAATCACAGACAAAGGGCACTGTTCATGCTATCTGTTTGGAGCTGTCTCTAGCAAGATAAAACTACTTACATTCTGTGTTCACTGTTATTATGCTTACAGTTCCTCTCTCTGTTTAATTTTTATTAAATTAAAGCAAAGATTTCCAAGAGAACTAATTTATAATCTTTTAATTACATGGCTTGTAAGGGTTTAACCACTTAAGTTAATAACAAAAAATATGGAGCAGCTAGTCTCAAGTAATTAAATTTCTCCATACAAATACTGGGTGACTTCTTTGTTCAACAGAAAGCACCGTATCCTCTTTAGTCTGACTCTCTACTGTTGCAAGAATTATGTCAGTTAGAGTTGCCTCTGTCAGTTCTGATTCAAACTTAACATGAAATTTAATTTCTTCCTTAACTTTGTGGAGACCTTGGCCTGGATTTTTGCTTCCCTGGTCCTAAGCTACCTCAATATAAATGGTTTCTTCTTACATACCAGCAACATGGAAGCTGGCTTCTTGGACAGTTTTTTCTTTTTATGTCCAACATGAAGTGAGAAATGGGAACTCTTTCATTAGGGGCCCCACAAATAATAATTCCAACTTTTTTTCTGTTGGTGGTATCATGGTGGTTGAGGTAATAAATGACCTCACTCTTCAGTTGAGATTCTCCTGTATAAAGAGAAATATTTGATCCAACAGCGTAAAATACCTTGAAACTTACAATAACCATAACACCCAGTGCAAAGGGTGCAAACATTCTGCTGGATTTCGTATAGCAGAAATGTGAAGTTACTAGTTTGCTTCATACCTTTGAAAAGAAATTTTCCTGCACTCCTAAAAGCACTTTTATTCACACTTAGTTCAAAGGAATTCCTACCTCATATTCTGGTCCTGATTTTAAGCAGGATCTTCCAAGTCAGATTCAGTCAACATCTCTATACCTTTAAGGGGAAATTGCTTCTCCATATAACTACCATGCTGAATAGATGGATCAATTGTCCTTGTTCTCAACAGTTGAATTTTTTGACCTCCTTTTCTCTCCTAGTGTACATCTCAGTTAGGCTTTTTCTTTTAGTTATTTGAATATTTTAATTCTTCCTGTCATACTTTTCTCTCTTGTACCAAATTCATCTGTTCCACTAGATCCCAACCCATCTGGTAGGCAACTGTTGCAGACCACGAATTTGCAAGCAGCCGCATTTATAAATTATTTTCTTTAGAGTTAGCACACCCTTGCTGAGTTGGTTTTTTATTGTACTGTGAAAAAGTTCAGCAAAATTGACAGAAAGAGATAATCAAATATAGTCAAACCTTTTTAAAAAAGAAGTTGTCATGAACATGGGAGCACAGATATCTCTTCAACATACTTATTTCATCTCCTTTGGATATATATTCCCAGAAGTGGGATTGCTGGGTCATATGGTAGTTCTAGTTCTATTTTACATTTTTTGAGAAACAGCCTTATTGTTCTCCATAATGGCTGTACCAACTTACATTCTCACCAAAAGTGTATAAGGGTTTCCTTTACTCCACATCCTCGTCAACATTTGTTACCTGTCTTTTTTATAATAGCCGTCCTAATAGGTGTGAAGGTTTGATTTGCATTTTTCTAATCATTAGTGATGTTGAGCGCCTTTTCATGTACCTATTCACCAGTGTAGGTCTTCTTTGGAAAAATGTCTACTGCAGTTCTTTGCCTATTTTTTAATTGGATTATTTGCTCTTTTTCTATTAGTGGTATGGGTTCTTTATATTTTGGATTATTAACTCCTTAGATGGTTAATAGATAGATGGTTTGCAAATATTTTCTCTTATTCTGTAGATTGCTTTTTCAATTTATTGATTGCTTCCTTGGCTTTGCAGAAGCTCTTTAGTTTGATGTACTCCCATTTGTTTATTTTAGCTTTTGTTGCCTGTTCTTTCAGTGTCTTATCCAATAAATCATTGCTAAGATAAATGTCAAGGAAATTTTTTCCTATATTCTCTTCTAGAAGTTTTCAGTTTCAGGTCTTACACTTAAGTTCTTAATCCATTTCAAGTTAATTTCCGTGAACTAAGATTAGGGGTCCAGTTTCATTCTTTGGCATGTGGCTATCCAGTTTTCCCAGCACCATGTATTTGTAAATGAAAGTGGGGTCCAGCTGCTCGTCGTTCAAAAGCCAATAAAGAGGCAAGGTAAGTGGAAAGGAAAGTTTGCTTTATTTTGGATGGCGGGAATGGGGGAGGGGCAGTGCGGGTGGGAGGGTAGACGCCTGTCAAAAGGCCGACTCCCCTCCCCCCCCAACAACCAGTGGGCAAGAGCTTTCATAGGCTGAGGGAGAGGGCTACATGCAGAAGCAGCACAGTCAGCTCTGACAGTCATCTTGAAATCGGTCATCGGTGGTCTGACCAGTGTCATCTTGATTGTTTTAAGCAGAGTTAATCTCTAGTTCCAGGGTCAGTTTGTTCCCATTTCCTTGAGGCCAATTCTTGGAGTTGTGGCAGCTTATGTCATAGTTACTGCCTGGTCATCATGTAGTTAATTTCTTCCACCTGGTGGCGGTTTCAGTCTCTACAAGACAGCTCACAGGATATGGCTCAGAGTATTATCTATAGCTCTTGAGAAGGAACTAAAGGTCCTTAACTATGCTTAATGACTAAACTATTAATATTTAGTCTTGTTGGACTGTTTTCCTTTGTTTCTGCATTTTCTCACTTCTCTGATGAAACTTACTCTTTGGCTAAAGTTTTTCCACAGACAAAAGGCAGGCGGAGGACATGGGGGGCGAGGACATGGGGGGCAAAGACCCTAGGGTCCTGCTCCGTTTCATATTGAAGAGACTATCTTTTCCCCATTGTATGTTCTCTGCACTCCCATTTTTGCAGCATTCTTCATAATAGCCAAGATATAGAAAAACCTAAATGTCTTTTGACTGATGGATAACTGTGATATATATATAATAAACAAATAAATAAAGGAATATTATTCAGCCATATAAAGAAGGAAACCCTGCCATTTGTGACAATGTGGATGAAACTGGAGGGCATTATGTTAAGTGAAATAAGCCAAGCAGAGAAACACAAATACTGCATTCCATCACTTATATGTGAAACATTCAAAAAAAAGAAAAGCCAATTTCACAGAAACAGAGAATAAAATGGTGGTTGCCACGGGCTGGGGAGATGGGGAAGTGGGGAGATGTAGGTCAAAGGGCAGTTATAAAAAGAAGTTCTGTTAAAACAATCTTTTAAGAAATTATTGTGATTATAATTGAATCTATTTAGTGACTTTTTAAAATGTAGTTTTACTTCGAAATTATATTTAAATTTGTTTCTACTATGTACTTATACATTGTACATGAATTTGGGAAATGGTAAAGATTCCTTGACACTATCTTGAATTATATTTTTAAAAAACGTTCTGAGGATCTAATGTATAGCATGATGACTCTAGTGAATAATATGGTATTATAAGTTTAAAGTTGCTGAGAGTAGGGCTTAACCATTCTCACCATACACACAAAAAAAGAGAGCTAAGTATGTGACATGATGGATATATTATTTATCTTGATCTTGGAAATCATTCCACAATACATATGTACGTCAAATCATCATGTTGTACACTTTAATATATAAATTATATTCCTCAGTAAAGTCGGGGGTGGGTGGGAAGGAAGTTTTCAGGCAGTGTGGAAAATAACCTTGTTTTCTGCAGGACGTATACATCCTTAAATGAAATATGGTCATCGATACATGTGGAATTGGTACACGTTGCTTTTTCTATTTTATCTCACCTTTACACCACCCTTTGGATGTGGGTGTTTTGAATAAAGACATTACAAAGGAATTTTAAACAATCAAACTTGAAAATCAGTGTCTCTCCTTCAAGAAAACTGGGCTAAGGGTAACAAAATGTGATTCACAGTCTGAGTTCAGCCTCCTAATATGCCCTCTGCTCTGAGTTACTGGAATCATACATGAACTTCTATTTCTCATTTTACAATATTAACACCCTAAAAATGGAATGCCAAAATACCACTCCAAAAGATAATTTTAATTATATTCCATGTCTTCCTATCATGCAAATAGGTCTTAGTTTCCCCAAAAGGGTTGAAAGGAAACTGAACCACTATTTTCAAAAATGCTTAATACTCTCTGTCGATTCTTTCATTTCAGACACCTCTTCCCTCCTAAAAGACTAACTGGAAATTACATATCCGCTTTGGAATTCCCTTAGTGTTCTATTTCTTTTTCTAAGACGTATGCCACACTCTATGTCATTAAGAAGTTAGATTTTACCATCATTCATTTTTTGCTGTGGGATTATAAGTTTTTTGAGAATAGATATTCTTTCTCATTCGTCTACATACCCCAAATGAAACCGTGGGTTAAATCCATTTCACCTACCTTCAATAATCAAGGTCACTTTAAGACTTGCAAGTAATCCAAGCAGCACGCAGTCTAAACAATAAAATGCTTACCTGAGTTGTTTTCTAGGAACTTGTAGTCTAGTTCGAGCTGAGCCGGTTAAGACTGGAGAGGACCACCAACCCTCCAGCTGGGTAAGCACTGTGTTGCTCCGTGACCTTTGGAAAGTGCAGAAGCCATAGCTTAGCTACACCTGCGCAGAAGGACAATTATTGCGCCTTTTCCCAGTCAGCGCTCCCCGCGCTCCCCACGCCTCAGACCACCCTGCTGCTTTATGTGTTAGCCCATGAATGCCCCAGCTCTTTGCCTTCGGGGAGGCAGTTGTGAGATTGGTTCTCTGGTGTCCTCACTTGGCTGTCTTGCAAATAAATCCTCTCTGCTGTAAACCTCAGTGTCTCAGCGTTTTTTTGGCTTGCTGTGCCTCAGGCAAGATGAACCTGGTTCCGTAACATAATCACCAGTGAACCAAATCTACAGTGTTAGATACATGTTGAACTTAAACTTTCACTTTTCTTCTTAACCTCATTAAAATACTTAAGCATTTTGTGGGTAGCTTAACAAATGTACCTGCTTAAAGAATGCTACCTTTTCCTTTAGTATTATCTATGATTGGTGTAATTCTTTGATTCACCCAATAAAAATTACAGCCCAACCAAAGAATTAGCTTAGGTCAGTCTATTATTACATCTGGAATAAATAGCTTTTGGAATAGAATTCCTAGTTAAAATTCTTTAAATATGTGTAAGAATGTCAAGGAAAAATATATCAGTGTAAATTTTATACAAAATTGCTTAGCTTATTTTTTAAAATTAGGATATCAATTGTTAAATTCATCCAAGGCAAATCAAATTTCTGCTTTCTTGATTTATTTGCTATGTTGTCATAAAATATTATATTTAAATATATGAGCAGAAAGTAGTTATGAGATTCAAAGTAATGGCCCTTATAGGACACTGTGAAACTACCAATATTCCAAAACAAGCTCTTGTCATTTGAGTATTTTGAATTAATTGTTCCTCCACCTAAGATATAACTACACTTTTAAGTAATGTGACAAACCAAGGATCAATACACACAAGTTTCACTGCCTATTCAAAACCTGAAGTTGGTATTTTCTTTCCAAGATTTAAATATATAAAATAAAGGTAGAGGCGCTAAGGCTCAGACTTCGGTCGGATCGCAGGGAGAGGACTAGCGGCGTGAACACAGCCTGAAGGGGTTAGTGCACCACGGCTAGCCGGGAGGGAGTCCGGGGAAAAGTCTGGAGCTGCCTAAGAGGCAAGAGACCTTTTCTTTCCTCTTTGTTTCCTGGTGCGCGAGGAGAGGGGATTAAGAGCGCTGCTTAAAGGAGCTCCAGAGACGGGCGCGAGCCGCGGCGACCCCAGAGACGGGCATGAGACGCTAAGGCTGCTTCTGCAGCCACCAAGAAGCCTGTGTGTGAGCACAGGTCACTCTCCACACCTCCCCTCCCGGGAGCCTGTGCAGCCTGCCACTGCCAGGGTCCCGTGATCCACGGACAACTTACCCGGGAGAACGCACGGTGCGCCTCAGGCTGGTGCAACGTCATGCCGGCCTCTGCCGCCGCAGGCTCGCCCCGCACTCCGTGCCCCTCCCTCCCTCCCCCCCGGCCTGAGTAAGCCAGGAGTCCCCGAAGCAGCTGCTCCTTTAACCCCGTCCTGTCTGAGTGAAGAACAGACGCCCACAGGCAACCTACACACAGAGGTGGGTCCAAATCCAAAGCTGAACCCCGGGAGCTGTGCGAACAAAGAAGAGAAAGGGAAATCTCTCCCAGGAGCCTCAGGAGCAGCAGATTAAGTCTCCACAATCAACTTGATGTACCCTGCATCTGTGGAATACATGAATAGACAGCGAATCATCCCAAATTGAGGAGGTGGACTTTGAGAGCAAGATATATTATTTTTTCCCCTTTTCCTCGTTTTGTGACTGTGTATGTGTATGTTTCTGTGTGAGATTTTGTCTATATAGCTTTGCTTTCACCATTTGTCCTAGGGTTCTGTCCGTCCATTTTTTGTCTTTTTCTACTTTAAAAAATTCTTTTTTCTTAATAATTATTTTTTATTTTAATAACTTTATTTTTTAATCTTTTATTTTATTTTATCCTCTTTCTTTCTTTCTTTCTTTCTTTCTAATTTTTCTCCCTTTTATTCTGATCCATGTGGATGAAAGGCTCTTGGTGCTGCAGCCAGGAGTCTGCTGTGCCTCTGAGGTGGGAGAGCCAACTTCAGGACACTGGTCCACAAGAGACCTCCCAACTCCATGTAATATCAAACGGCAAAAATCTCCCAGAGATCTCCATCTCAACGCCAAGACCCAGCTTCACTCAACGACCAGAAACCTACAGTGCTGGACACCCTATGCCAAACAACTAGCAAGACAGGAACACAACCCCACCTATTTCCAGAGAGGCTGCCTAAAATCATAATAAGTCCACAGACACCCCAAAACACACCACCAGACGTGGACCTGCCCACCAGAAAGACAAGAGCTAGCCTCATCCACAGAGCACAGGCACTAGTCCCCTCCACCAGGAAGCCTACACAACCCACTGAACCAACCTTAGCCACTGGGGACAGACACCAAAAACAACGGCAACTACGAACCTGCAGCCTGCAGAAAGAAGACTCCAAACACAGTAAGATAAGCAAAATGAGAAGACAGAAAAACACACAGCAGTTGAAGGAGCAAGATAAAAACCCACCAGACCTAACAAATGAAGAGGAAATAGGCAGTCTACCTGAAAAAGAATTCAGAATAATAAAAGTAAAGATGATCCAAAATCTTGGAAATAGAATAGACAAAATGCAAGAAACATTTAACAAGGACCTAGAAGAACTAAAGATGAAACAAGCAATGATGAACAACACAATAAATGAAATTAAAAATACTCTAGAAGGGATCAATAGCAGAATAACTGAGGCAGAAGAACGGATAAGTGACCTGGAAGATAAACTAGTGGAAATAACTACTGCAGAGCAGAATGAAGAAAAATAATGAAAAGAACTGAGGACAGTCTCAGAGACCTCTGGGACAACATTAAACACGCCAACATTCGAATTATAGAGGTTCCAGAAGAAGAAGAGAAAAAGAAAGGGACTGAGAAAATATTTGAAGAGATTATAGTTGAAAACTTCCCTAATATGGGAAAGAAAATAGTTAATCAAGTCCAGGAAGCACAGAGAGTCCCATACAGGATAAATCCAAGGAGAAACATGCCAAGACACATATTAATCAAACTGTGAAAAATTAAATACAAGGAAAACATATTAAAAGCATCAAGGGAAAAACAACAAATAACACACAAGGGAATCCCCATAAGGTTAACAGCTGATCTTTCAGCAGAAACTCTGCAAGCCAGAAGGGACTGGCAGGACGTATTTAAAGTGATGAAGGAGAAAAACCTGCAACCAAGATTACTCTGCCCAGCAAGGATCTCATTCAGATTTGATGGAGAAATTAAAACCTTTACAGACAAGCAAAAGCTGAGAGAGTTCAGCACCAACAAACCAGCTTTACAACTACTGCTAAAGGAACTTCTCTAGGCAAGAAACACAAGAGAAGGAAAAGACCTACAATAACAAACCCAAAACAATTAAGAAAAAGGGAATAGGAACATACATATCGATAATTACCTTAAATGTAAATGGACTAAATGCTCCCACCAAAAGACACAGATTGGCTGAATGGATACAGAAACAAGACCCATATATTTGCTGTCTGCAAGAGACCCACTTCAGACCTAGAGACACATACAGACTGAAAGTAAGGGGATGGAAAAAGATATTCCATGCAAATGGAAACCAATCTTATAAAACCTTGTTCATCATTCAGATAGAGTTTAGTGAATGTTCCAAACTTTTGAGTAGTCCTTCTTTAGGTAATTTTTAGAGACCTATGCTCTTTTTGGTTTGCGGCTTTGCCAGTTCAAAAATGACTTCCAAGTAACTGTGTTCCTTTGCCTCAAGTCAGACAGAAAGAAAAAGCGTGTGTAGGGTGATGAATGAAGTTTCTGAAGAGCCCGTACTGGAAGCTGCACACTTCACTTCCACTCACATTCTATGTTTAATAACTCATTCATAGGGACACACCTAATTAATTGCAAGGGAGTTTGTGAAGTGTATTCTAGCTGTGTGCCCAAGAAGAAGAATGGGGTTTCATGGGTAGCTATTCAGACTGCCACAACCCACTCTTCTGGTCATCAAATATTTTACACACAAAACACTCTCCAAAGAGAAAACCCAAAGTCTCATCCAGTCACTGTATCTAAATCCAAGACAAGCATGTCTAGGAGAGGTGAAGTAAGTACTGTCAAGTGAATGTGGCTCTTCTTCATCTGGAGATCTATGAACCAAGTAGAAAATTTATCACTGTAGAAGGCAGAAAACACCACTCCCCTCCCAAAACAAGGTGTTCAAGCCCTAAGCCCCAGAAGCAGTGAATATGTTAGGTTATACAGCAAAAGAAAATTAAGCTTGCAGATGGAATTAAGTTTTCTAACTGGCTGACTTTAATATAAGGAAATTACTGTGAATAATCTGGTGGGCCCAATGTAATCACGAGGGTCCTTAAAAGTGGAAGAGGGAGCCAGAAAAGAAGTCAGAGTCAGGGAAGGAGATATAATGATGAAAGGACATGAGAGTATGATGTGAGGACTCAATCAGCCACTACTGGCTTTGAAAATGGAGGAAGAGACCATGAGCCAAGAAACGTGGGTAGCCGCTAGAAGCTAGAAAAGGCAAAGACATGGATTCCCAGTTAAAGCCTCCAGAAAGGAACACAGCCCTAGAGACAATTTAATTTTGTCCCAGTGACACCTGTATTGGACTTCTCCCCTCCAAGAGTATAAAATAATAAATTTATACTGTCTTAAGCCACTAAATTTGTGGTAATTTGTTACAGCATCAATAGGAATCTAACACAGCTCTCTCCCTGCATAAATATTCAATGTACAGAGAGGGTGCTGGAACAGGATAACCACAAAATATTCCCATTTAGGAAAGGAAAAGGTAAGACAGACCCAGCAGTTCGGGCTCACAGCAAAGCTCTAACTTTGAGGAGAAGGCATTGTGATCCCCTCTTTGTCCTGCTAATTAGGAGAGTTCCTTGATTACAGCTGATTTTGTTCTCTGATAGCAAATTCCTTATTTTTTTTAGCAGGCAAGGCTCCTGGCTCCAACCTCTGCAACGTTTCTTCTCTGTCATTATTTTCTACCTGAAATGGACTTTGGAATTATGCTTTCCTTAGAGACTGTATAGTTTTTACAACCTGCTTCTTGCTCATGCAAATCAGGAGCCACGATATTTTTGGAAATATAATTAAAAGAATACTTTCTAAAACTTAATAGGCATATTTTCTAATTGATTCCAGGTAGTTCCTGTGTCTTCAAGCACATTGAAATTGCTTTCCAGATAGAGCTAGAATAAGATGTATTCTTTGGTTCTATGCTGGTGGAGCACTGTAACCAGCTGGTACTGGCTTTCAAGAACCAATTGTTTTTGCGAGGCAGTTGGCATCTCGCTGGTAGCTTAAAATTGTCTATGGCAGGAAAGTTTATACCATGGACATTGGAAAATACTATAAATCATGGCTTTATTTGTGTATTTTTTTTTGACACCCGAATGTTCAAATTTTAATAGTAGAGAACTGCCTATGTCTCTTTTTCTCAACTTAATATAGGCTAACTTAACTCCCTCTGAGGAAATCAGTTGGAATGCTGCATAACTAAATCATTGATGTAGAGCTGAGTTATGTTATCCCACTAAGAATTCTTACTGGGCCTTTCATTCAATGATTTTAAAATTCTTACCTCCTGCTCTTTGGTGCTTAGAATCATTCAGCATTTCTAGCCCTACAAGGCCCTAAAATTCTGAAATTTCTCTACTCCCTAAACATTTCTGCTTGTAAACCAACCAGTTATTTCCTGACCTTATCTTCTAATAATAGCTTACAAAAAGCAGAAAGTAAATGTCAACCCATTATTATCACCACCATTCAAGTTATTGCTGGTGACGCTTTCACATGTTTTCTCACCGCATCAGAAAAATCTCACTGCAATATTGATTTAACTGCCCAACCACTGTTCAACAACTAAGCTACTCCATATATTGTAAGGTTTTGTTAAAATAGAACCCCACATCAAATTATCAATTTTTGTATTTGTTCAGGTACCATTACTTACTATAATTGATGAATCCCCAAAATTATGTGTGAGTTCATCTCACACATAAACCCCAAAGGGAGGTCTGTGATGTGCAGTTGGCTCTTGTTCAAGTGGTGATTCAGGGGTTCAGGCTTCCCTATCTTAAAGATATTGCTTCCTAGGTCACTGTGCTCTTCTGAGACCAGCTGACTGAAAGCAAAAGAGCATGGAAGATTATGCATGGGGCATTTACATGTGCCAGTCCTGAAAGTAGAGTACTTAATTTCTGCTTACACATCTTTAGTTAGAAATCATTCACATGGAAACACTTTACTGCAAAATAGGCAGTACACGTAGTCTAGCTCTTTGGCAAAAGAAGAGAAGAAATGAATTGGTGAAACCAGCCCATCTCTGGCATAAGGGCTTTTCATTGTTCCACTAAGTACTCTATGTGAATGGTTAATGTGTCCCCATAATTTAATTTTTATCTTATTTTGCAGAATTTTATAATTTTGAATTAATGCATCATCATGCAGTGTCTGTTCTAGATACTAATGGAATTTTCATTTCTGGAAATCAGTATCTCTAAGGAAATTCATGAAATAGAAAGTATATGATGTGCAATACCCTGTAGCAGGTTTACAAAATACTTTCAGAGTAAGTTTTCCTATCTCTGAAAGCAATGTAGGTGCATATTTGAATCAGAGTTAGTTAAGTTGTAATCCTTAGGCATGTGAGACATAGAATCTAACATCTTGGGTTTAATTGCTCATACAATTTGAAACCTTAGTCTAGTTACTATATCTCTTTGACTTACAACTGGAAAATGGGGATTAAGAACACTAGTTATTTTATAGGACTATTGTGAGAATTAAATAAGAAAATGCATATAAATCACAGTTCAGGGCCAGATAAACAGTAAACATGGAATACATTTTAGTTATTGATTACCGAGCACTCTTTCTGTTTGAATTACCAACATTGCAAATTATCCTTACTAAGCCCTGTTATACTTTGGATGTTGGGGCTGCTGTACTCACAGTGATCATGCTCATCAGGACTTTTAACTCCACAAATAAAGTGAAGACATTAATTCACATTTTACTTTACTGCCAAACACTGGAGTTTTTCAGATTTGTTTTTAGAAAGTTCACTATATTTTTATTTCCAGGATTTAGATAACTGCCCTGTGTCTTCTAAACACGGGTTTCTGACGTGGAAGCAAACAACCAAAAACAACTCGAAACTTTCCAAAAACACAAAAAGTGATCACAACTTGGAAGAAGAAAGAAAATGGCATGCCTATATCCATGAAGGTTAATGTGCTATTGTCATTTATGTCATATTAAAATGAAATTCTAGCAATGCTTGTTTGAAGCCTGACAGGACAATGATTAACATTTCTTGAGTGGTTACTACATGCCAAGCACATAGGTAAGGAGAATGTGAAATGCTGATATATGTTAACTCATTCCATGTTCACAAAATTCACAAACACCCTAAGAATTAGGTACCATTATTCCCATTTTACAAATGATCAAACTGCTGCATGATAAAGATAACATAGTTGTGCAAGTTGTGCATAGTTGTAAAGGGCTAAAACAAACATGAGAGAGGGTCGTCAGTTTCCCCTTTGTCTTCTATCTTTACTCCCTTTTCTTTTTTACTATCTATCTTTGAAATTTGGCTAGCCAATAAACCAAAAGGCTTGCAAAAATAGTTCTTGAACAATATTATTCTGATGGTCAAAACCTGCAAGAAGGAAGGTAAAAAAAGGAACAATCCTGAACCACGGAGTTTGGTTAAAGTAAAGTACTGCTGTCTGAGCCAAAACATCAAAGACATGTACTCACCTTCCCCCTATCCTATAAAATTCTGTCCCTGCTTCAATCGAGGAGTTAGTTACCTGGTCTGCTGGTGCTGCCTTATGCGTATCAGTGCAGTAAAAAGAACCTTAATCCCTATTTAAGTCACTTAAATCATTTTCCCTTAACAAAGATAGCAATGCTAGTAAGTGGCAGGCCAGGATTTGCATGAACCCAGTCAGTCTGGTTCAAGATTTGATTCTCTTATCCACTTTATGCCTCTTTTTTAACATTTTTCATGGAAATTATCATGCATATGCAAAAGTAGAGAGAATCCTATAATGAAAGAAATCCCATGTACCCATAGCTCAAATTCAACAATTAACAACACGATTGTCATTGTTTCATGTATTGTTCACCCTATATATATTTCTTTGTTTTGCTGGAGTATTCTTCTTCATACTCTTTTCCATTCTGGTTTATCACAGATATCGAATATAGTTCCCTGTGCTATACAGAAGGACCTTGCTGTTTATCCATCCTATAGATACTAGCTTGTGTCTGCTAATCCCAAGCTCCCATTCCTTCCCTTCTCCACTCCCCCTCTCCCTTGGCAACCACAAGTCTGTTCTCTATGTCTGTGAGTCTGTTTTTTTTTTCATAGATATGTTCATTTGTTTTGTATTTTAGATTCCACATATAAGTGATATCATATGGTTTTTGTCTTTCTCTTTCTGACTTACTACATTTAGTATAATATCTACGTCCATCCATGTTGTTGCAAATGGCATTATTTCATTCTTTTTTATGGCTGAGTAGTATTCCATTGTGTGTGTGTGTGTATATCACATCTTCTTTATTCATTCATCTGTCAATGTATTGAGGTGCTCCTATGTAGGGTGCAAAAATATTTACAATTGTTTTATCTTCTTCTTGGATCGATCCCTTGATCATTATGTAGTGTCCTTCTTTGTCTCTTCTAATAGTCTTTATTTTAAAGTCTATTTTGTCTTTATTTTAAAGTCTATTTTGTCTTTATTTTAAAGTCTATTTTGTCTGATATGAGAATTGCTACTCCAGCTTTCTTTTGCTTTCCATTTGCATGGAATATCTTTTTCCATCCCCTTACTTTCAGTCTGTATGTGTCTCTAGGCCTGAAGTGGGTCTCTTGCAGACAGCATATATATGGTATTGTTTCTGTATCCATTCAGCCAATCTGTGTCTTTTGGTGGGATCAGTTAATCCATTTACATTTAAGGTAATTATCGATATGTATGTTCCTAGGCCCATTTTCTTAATTGTTTTGGGTTTGTTATTGTAGGTCTTTTCCTTCTCTTGTGTTTCTTGCCTAGAGAAGTTCCTTTAGCAGTTGTTGTAAAGCTGGTTTTGTGGTGCTGGACTCTCTCAGCTTTTGCTTGTCTGTAAAGGTTTTAATTTCTCCATCAAATCTGAATGAGATCCTTGCTGGGCAGAGTAATCTTGGTTGCAGGTTTTTCTCCTTCATCACTTTAAATACGTCCTGCCAGTCCCTTCTGGCTTGCAGAGTTTCTGCTGAAAGATCAGCGGTTAACCTTATGGGGATTCCCTTGTGTGTTATTTGTTGTTTTTCCCTTGATGCTTTTAATATGTTTTCTTTGTATTTAATTTTTCACAGTTTGATTAATATGTGTCTTGGCATATTTCTCCTTGGATTTATCCTGTATGGGGCTCTCTGTGCTTCCTGGACTTGATTAACTATTTCCTTTCCCATATTAGGGAAGTTTTCAACTATAATCTCTTCAAATATTTTGCCAGTCCCTTTCTTTTTCTCTTCTTCTTCTAGAGCCCCTATAATTTGAGTGTTGGTGAGTTTAATTTTGTCCCAGAGGTCTCTGAGATTGTCCTCAGTTCTCTTCATTCTTTTTTCTTTATTCTGCTCTGCAGTAGTTATTTCCACTATTTTATCTTCCAGGTCACTTATCCGTTCTTCTGCCTCAGTTATTCTGCTATTGATCCCTTCTAGAGTATTTTTAATTTCATTTATTCTGTTGTTCATCGTTGCTTGTTTCATCTTTAGCTCTTCTAGGTCCTTGTTAAATGTTTCTTGCATTTTGTCTATTCTATGTCTAAGATTTTGGATCATTTTTACTTTTATTATTCTGAATCCTTTTTCAGGTAGACTGCCTATTTCCTCTTCATTTGTTAGGTCTGGTGGGTTTTTATCTTGCTCCTTCAACTGCTGTGTGTTTTTCTGTCTTCTCATTTTGCTTATCTTACTGTGTTTGGAGTCTTCTTTCTGCAGGCTGCAGGTTCGTAGTTGCCGTTGTTTTTGGTGTCTGTCCCCAGTGGCTAAGGTTGGTTCAGTGGGTTGTGTAGGCTTCCTGGTGGAGGGGACTAGTGCCTGTGCTCTGTGGATGAGGCTAGCTCTTGTCTTTCTGGTGGGCAGGTCCACGTCTGGTGGTGTGTTTTGGGGTGTCTGTGGACTTATTATGATTTTAGGCAGCCTCTCTGGAAATAGGTGGGGTTGTGTTCCTGTCTTGCTAGTTGTTTGGCATAGGGTGTCCAGCACTGTAGGTTTCTGGTCGTTGAGTGAAGCTGGGTGTTGGTGTTGAGATGGAGATCTCTGGGAGATTTTCGCCATTTGATATGTGGAATTGGGAGGTCTGTTGTGGACCACTGCCCTGAAGTTGGCTCTCCCACCTCAGAGGCACAGCACTGACTCCTGGCTGCAGCACCAAGAGCCTTTCACCCACACGGCTCAGAGTAAAAGGGAGAAAAAGTAGAGAGAAAGAATTTGTAGAAGTAGAAAGAAAGGAGGGAGGGAAGGAGGAAGGAAGGAAGGAATGAGGGAAGGAAGGAATAAAAGAAAGAAAGAAGATAAAGTAAAATAAAATAAAGTAAGATAAAATTATTAAAATAAAAAATAATTATTAAGAAAAAAATTAGAAAAAAAAAGTGGACAGATAGAACCCTAGGACAAATGGTGGAAGCAAAGCTATACAGACAAAATCTCACACAAAAGCATACACATACACACTCACAAAAAGAGGAAAAGGGGAAAAGTTCGTAAATCTTGCTCTCAAAGTCCACCTCCTCAATTTGGGATGATTCTTTGTCTATTCATGTATTCCACAGATGCAGGGTACATCCAGTTGATTGTGGAGCTTTAATCCGCTGCTTCTGAGGCAGCTGGGAGAGATTTCCCTTTCTCTGTTCTCACAGCTCCCGGGGCTCAGCTTTGGATTTGGAACCGCCTCTGCATGAAGGTCGCCAGAGGGCATCTGTTCTTCGCTCAGACAGGACGGGGTTAAAGGAGCAGCTGCTTCGGGGGCTCTGGCTCACTCAGGCCGGGGGGGAGGGAGTGGCACGGAGGGCGGGGCGAGCCTGAGGCGGCAGAGGCCTGCGGGAAGTTGCACCAGGCTGAGGCGCGCCGTGCGTTCTCCCGGGTAAGTTGTCCCTGGATCCCGGGACTCTGGCAGTGGCGGGCTGCACAGGCTCCCGGGAGGGGAGGTGTGGAGAGTGACCTGTGCTCGCACACAGGCTCCTTGGTGGCGACCGCAACAGCCTTAGCGTCTCATGCCTGTCTCTGGGGTCTGCGCTTTTAGCCGCGGCTCGCGCCTGTCTCTGGAGCTCCTTTAAGCAGCGCTCTTTCCCTCTCCTCGAGCACCAGGAAACAAAGAGGGAAGAAAAAGCCTCTTACCTCTTCGGCAGGTCCAGACTTTTCCCCGGACTCCCTCCCGGCTAGCCGTGGTTCACTAACCCCCTGCAGGCTGTGTTCAGGCCGCCAACCCCAGTCCTCTTCTGGCGCTCCGACCGAAGCCTGAGCCTCAACTCCCAGCCCCGCCTGCCCCGGCGGGTGAGCAGACAAGCCTCTCGGGCTGGTGAGTGCCGGTCGGCACCGGTCCTCTGTGAGGGAATCTCTGAGCTTTGCCGTCCGCACCCCTGTTGCTGTGCTCTCCTCCGCGGCTCCCAAGCTTTCCCTCTTCACCACCCGCAGTCTCCGCCCACGAAGGGGCTTCCTAGTGTGTGGAAACTTCCTCCTTCACGGCTCCCTCCCACTGGTGCAGGTCCCGTCCCTATCCTTTTGTCTCTGTTTATTCTTTTTCCTTTTGCCCTACCCAGGTACGTGGGGGCGTTTCTTGCCTTTTGGGAGGTCTGAGGTCTTCTGCCAGCGTTCCGTAGGTGTTCTGTAGGAGTTGTTCCACGTGTAGATGTATTTCTGGTGTATCTGTGGGGAGGAAGATGATCTCTGCATCTTACTCTTCCGCCATCTTTCCGGAACTCGATTCATACCTTTTTTACATGACCACCTTGGTTTTAAAAATCCTTGCTTTCTGGAACAACAAACTGCCCCAGAATCATCTTGAATATTTCTTGCTCTATACCTATAATTAAGAATTCCTCTGAGAATCCCTGATGCTGTTTATTGGAAAATGGCTTTTGGAGCTCACCATCTGGGCCCCAGTAGTAATCATTGCTACTAGTTTGTCATTTCTCTTAGGCTTTATCAATGTACAAATTTAGGAAATATCTGTTTTTTAAAGAGAAACAAATCCTGAATTCGTACTGATTTTTTGATTCAAATTTAAGGCTCTAGTCACCTTACTTAAGCTCTTTTATTTTATATTGCATCTCTTTACTCTTATGATGAAAATTTTGGTTCCTAATATTACCCTAATTAAATTACATATCTGTTTTCTTCTGTAATATACCTATAATACTTTCAAAATAATAATAATATCTTTTGATAACAGCAAGAGTACCAAATGAAGTTTAGAATTTCTTTATGTTTTCTTTAGTTTGTATCCCACTAGGAATGTATGTCAAATTATTGTGCTTTCAAATAACTTAATTAATTCATTTCTTCCTGTTGCTATACCACCAACTATATATTGTATAATTAGGTACATTTGTTTCATTTGCTTTAAGATTTTATGACTTTTTTCTGTTCTGATTTAATATTTGTAACTGTGGAAAATATTTATGTGATGCCATAGTCAAAATCATGTTCACATTACATTCACAGAAATTTCACTTCCATTCTTATCCCTTTTCTCTGTTGCAGAGAGGGACAGAGAGAGAGATGGAGAGAAGGGGAGGAGAGAAGGAAAGGAGAGGGGAGAAGAGAAGAGGAACGAGGAGGAGAAGAGGAGAGGAAAGGGGACAGGAGGAGAGAATTTCTACCTCTTCTTACTTCTTATGCTGTTCTGCACTATTCTGAATTTTGCTTTTGTCACTTAAAAATTTACCCTATTACCACTCTGTGTCAGTGTAGTGAGGTCTTCCTCATTCCTTTTCAGAGCTGCATAATACAGTCAGCATATTTTATTACATTTAAAGACATTTTGCATTAAGGATAATATTTCCTTTTTATATTTTTCCATATTTCTATTGGGCTGTTGGTCTTCTTCACAATAATTAGCATTTTGTGGGAAAAATTGCAAACATTTTCCCAAGACTCTATTTGGCTTTGGAGTTTTCATTTGAAAGATTTTGGCCATTCAAGAACAATTAACCACAATCTGCTGTAACCAATATTTGTGGTATTCTAGGGAAGAAATTAGTACTATATATATATATGTATATGTAATATATATTAATATATATATATAAATATATATAAATTAGTACTATATATATGTACTTCATTATACATATTTTACTATGTTATATGCCTCATTTATTTTCACTAATTCTTTGTGTGATTACACATTCTTTGCTGTGGACATGGGTTTCTTTTTAAATAGATAAATCCTATTCTTAGAATGAACTGTTCAATTGCTTTGCCCATTTTTCTATAGGATTGCCTTTTCTTTTTCATTTGTAGAATTTTAAAAATAAATTGTGAATATGAAATCTTTGATATGTGTATCTTTTCCTATTTAGTCACTTGCCCTTTAACTTTGTCAATGGTGTTTCTTGTTTGTTTTGTTTTGTATGAACAGAAGGTGTTAATTTTTTTTTTTTAAAAAAGATGTTGGGGGTAGGAGTTTATTAATTAATTTATTTATTTTTGCTGTGTTGGGTCTTCGTTTCTGTGCGAGGGCTTTCTCTAGTTGCAGCAAGCGGGGGCCACTCTTCATCGCGGTGCGCGGGCCTCTCACTGTTGTGGCCTCTCTCGTTGCGGAGCACAGGCTCCAGATGCGCAGGCTCAGTAGTTGTGGCTCACGGGCCTAGTTGCTCCGCGGCATGTGGGATCCTCCCAAACCAGGGCTCGAACCCATGTCCCCTGCATTAGCAGGCAGATTCTCAACCACTGCGCCACCAGGGAAGCCTGGTGTTAATTTTAATGAAGTCCAATTTATCAAAATGTCTTTTATGGTTACAGCTTTTGGTGTCA
The DNA here is from genome assembly GCF_008692025.1 of Phocoena sinus. Taxonomy (NCBI): domain Eukaryota; kingdom Metazoa; phylum Chordata; class Mammalia; order Artiodactyla; family Phocoenidae; genus Phocoena; species Phocoena sinus. The sequence continues at coordinate 22,777,578 of NC_045784.1, read as the reverse complement.
TATTTATGAAATATTTACATGCTCCAAATAGGCAAAGAAGTTCTTTGTTTTCTTCTAAAAGTTTTAATTTTACTTTAACCTTTTAAATTTAGATTTGAAATCCATCTAGAATTGACTTTTTTGTTTATGGAGTGAGTTGAAGGTAATTAAGCACTATTTGACTCTATGCTATCAAATTGATTTAGCTCAATTTATTGACAAGGTGATAATTTCTACAATAATATCATCTTTGTCATAAATAAGGTGACTGTATTTATGTTGGTCTTTTTCTGGATTTAATTCTATCCTATTCATCAATATGTCTGTTCTTGCACCAAAACCACTCAGTTTTAATTAGTGTAGATTTAAAACAGGTCTTGGTATATGGCAATTTCACTCTTTCAGTTTTTGTCTTCTTCAAGACTTCCCTGGCTATTCTTGGTCCTTTGAGTTTCACTCTAAATTTTAGAATCAGCTTATCAATTACAACAATATCTTGCTGAGATTTTGATTGTGATTGCATTGAATTTATGGATCAGTTTGAAGAGAATTGACATTTTCACAATATTGAAAATAGCAATCAACGAACTTGGTATTCCTCCCTCTTTCACGATATATTTGGTCTCTTAAATTCTTGAACACATTTTATTAGTTTAATCCCAAGATGCTTTATTTTTATGCCATTATAAATGATATTTTTAATTTTATTTTTATGAGTTCTTTGCTGATATATAGATATATAATTGGTTTTATATGTAATACTTTGCTTCCAAAACAACCTTCCAAGTTTTTATAATTCTTTTTCCTTCCCTATCCCCCAGCCCTAATTACATCTTATAGTGACTATCCTGTATCATCTCAGTGTTTCTTTTTCTACCTTTTTGTATCCTGTGATACAAATTATCTGTTAAACTAATTATCGTCATTAAATTACCTATGTTAATAGAGACCAATATTGAAAACATTATTGGCTGAAGTATCAAGTAAGAAGAAAAGCAAATCTAGAAAGGAAATAAAGGTGATAAAATACTTTAATACACTTTATTGTTGTCTTAAAAGAAACAGCTAGGACAAGCAAAAAGAAAAAGAAAGTATATTTATAGCAAATCAGACCTAAATTCAAGGCAATATCAATATGAGTGAATAGGGTTTAAGATTAAGGAGAGGACATATGTTAAATTACTTGCCTTCTTAGGGGGAGGATACAGATAACAATAAGTTGAAGAACTTAGTTGTGGTAAGTATACATGATCATGCATTTTAGATTAAGAATAACCACCATAAGAATAAAAGTAGGAAGTATAACTTTGAAACCAGAAAAAAATTCAATCTCTTCATTGGGAAATGGAATAGAGGGGGAAAAGAAAATAAATAAATATAAAACATAAAATATGATGGCATAAATGGGCCCTAAAACATGGATTAAAATTAATATAATAATAATTTTAATAATAATATTTTGCCTTGTAAAATACACATGTAAAATAAAACAAAAAAGATATAAAATGGTTGGAAATAAAATAATTCTACGGTATATGCTGTGCAATTGCAAACAAAAGGGAACTGGAGGGCTTCCCTGGTGGGGCAGTGGTTAAGAATCCGCCTGCCAATGCAGGGGACACGGATTCAAGCCCTGGTCTGGGAAGATCCCACATGCTGTGGAGCAACTAAGCCCATGTGCCACAACTACTGAGCCTGTGCTCTAGAGCCCACGAGCCACAACTACTGAGCCCGTGTGCCACAACTACTGAAGCCTACACGCCTAGAGCCCATGCTCCACAATAAGAGAAGCCACCACAATGAGAAGCCTGCACACCACAAGGAAGAGCAGCCCTCACTCGCTGCAACTAGAGAAAGCCTATGCACAGCAGTGAAGACCCAACACAGCCTAAGTAAATAAATAAATAAATAAATAAATAAATTTATTAAATAAAAGGGAACTGGAGTGTCAGCATATGGCAAAATAATATTTATGACTACATTTTTCTCAGCGGACAAGAAGAGTATATCATAAATGGAACAATAAAACATAAGATAAAACCTTCATAAACATATAAGCAACACACAATGTACCTTCAAATATCATATAGCAAAGTTTTATGAAGTTGCAAGAATAAAGAGTCCTATTAACAATTGCATTTTGATATTTAACATATTCACCTCAGAAATCAATAGATTAAGTGAACAGAAATCAATGAAAAAGAGAACAAAAATAGGAAATAAAAATAAAATTGAGAGCTAATTCATTGAAAAGCTTGATAAGAAAGACCTCTAGCGAGACTGATAACACAGAAAAGAAAATACAGTTAAATAAGTTATAGAATAAAAGAAGAGAAATAACTGTGGAGACACATGACAATAAAAATAAAAAATATTACAAACACCTACATACTCATATATTTGTCAAGCTATATTATTTCTGAAAAAATATATATAAGATGCCAAAACTATCATAAGAAAGAACTTGAATAGACTAATAAATATTGTGTAATTTTTTTGGCCACACCCCGCAGCATGCTGGTCTTAGTTCCCCGACCAGGGATCAAACCCATGCCCCTTGCAGTAGAAGCGCAGAGTCCTAATCACTGGACTGCCAGAGAATTCCCTAAATATTATATAATTTTTAAACTTTTGTTTGAAATATATAGCATAATACATAGAAGTATCCAAACCTTAAGTGAATAGTAGAGTAAATTTTTGCAAAGGAAGAACCACCTAGATCAAGAAATACACATTACCAGCATCCCAGATGCCTCCATCAAGGCCCTTCCCAGTGAAAAACACCTATCTTCCAAAGGAACTACTCTCCTGACTTTGATCACTATAGATTACTTTTGACTATTTTTGACTTAATAGAAATGAAACCATATTTTATATTTATATATATGGCTTCTTCCATTCAATATTATATTTCTGGCATTCATACAAGCTACAGAAGTTAGTACAAATTAGTTCATTTTCACTGTTGTATAGTATTCCATTCTACTCATGGTGGGCATTCATGTTGTTTACAGTTGGGGCTATACACAATTTTACATTACTTCACAATTTTCTCTCTTTTTTCTTTTAAAGAACAAATTTATTTTATTTTAATTAATTTACTTTTGGCTGTGTTGGGTCTTCGTTGCTGTGCATGGGCTTTCTCTAGTTGTGGTGAGCAGGGGCTACTCTTCATTGTGGTGCGCGGGCTTATTGTGATGGCTTCGCTTGTTGCAGAGCATGGGCTCTAGGCGTGCGGGCTTCAGTAGTTGTGGCACGCAGGCTCCGTAGTTGTGGCTTGTGGGCTCTAGAGCGCACGCTCAGTAGTTGTGGCACACGGGCTTAGTTGCTCCGTGGCATGTGGGATCTTCCTGGACCAGTAGTCGAACCCATGTCCCCTGTATTGGCAGGCGGATTCTTAACCAGTGTGCCACCAGGGAAGCCCCACAATTTTCTCTTTTTAAAACTAATTTTGCCATCCTAGAATAAATTGTCTGTGATTGGGATGAATTGTTTTGAGCTGTAGTTTTAAGTTTAATTATTATGCTTTCATCTACTATTTTTATAATCTTTTTGTGTTAAAATTAGGATTTAGCATTTGAATTATTATGTTAACTTTTTATAACATACTGAATAGCTTGTCTTTATTTGTTACATATTACAGAACATTGAAATGAACCTTATATTTAGAGGATTACAAACTCTGTAAAGGATATGTACTGAATTCATTTTAGAGTGACCAAGATTGCCTTAATGTTTCACTTGGCTTGACTAACTTTAGACAGGTTTCTTCCTGAGTATGGGTCCCTGATCTTTCTGTTCTTAGAGCATTTACTTTAGAAAATTTGCAATTATAAATTCTTTCTCTTCTCCTTTAGAGGTAACTCTTCTTTCCAGTTTTCCAACTCACAAATATCTTTCTCAAGGACCTGGGAGTCATTTCTTTAAAATGTAATCATCAAGAAAGATAGTGCCCTTGTCTGCTAATCTCTGTGGGAGGGTATGAGCCTAACTTCATGAGAGTCAATTAGCAAATATAGGTGGACTAATCATATTGACCAATCTCTCCCTAATGTCCTCCAGTGCTTAACTAGTAGCTCACTCCAGCACTTAAAAATTCTCCTGCCGTTTGTTTCAGGGCAGTTGAGTTCAGTCTCTCTCCACTGTTGTGATAGTCTTGACCCAATTTCAATAGCATTGAATAAAATCTTCCTTGCCTGTTTAACTTGTCCAGTGCAATTTTTCTTTGACAAAAGAGATCACTATTTGGTTAATTTTTAATCCTCCATGGTTATCTGTTAGGTCACCTTCTCCTGGGCCTTTTGAATATATTTTAATCACTTTGCTGGGTCAGAAAAATTACATTTTTCTCAAGAGGTCATCAGTTCACATGAGCATTCCACTTCTCTGTCATTTCTACCTTTTTACCTTGTTCTAATAAGAGAGTTGATTAATCTAATTCCTGACCTTCATCTACTCACTTTGAGGTGTCCCATTATAAATTATCATAGCAAACCTTGTGTTTAATCTATTCTGTTGCTTGCAATTTTAGTAGTTTTCATTTTCATTTGTTGTTCACTCTTGCACCTAATGTCCTGGAATTGGCTTCAAAGTACACATATCCAGTCAATTCCTTAATCATCATTAGTCAAGCACTATTCGTCTAAAGAGAAAAAGGAATCCCAACCTCCCCAGTTAGATCTAGCCATTCACAGTGGTGGGGGAGAATGACCTGGCAGCAAGTCTGGCCTCTTCGTCATGATCCACTGGCTTCTCCAACAAGAATAGTCTTCTTCCTTTGTGGTTCCTCCATATGCTTTCCAATACAATAGATTTACCCTCTACTCAGTGCTGTCCACTTATTATTTTTATACTTGTCCCAAGTCCCTTTTATCCTCTACAACATTTCCCTAACCTTTACAATAAGAAAGCACAGAGGGAGACAAACTCTGATATTTTATTCTTTTTCAGTTCAGAAGCCATTTCCTCAAGCTGAGATTTTGAAATACCCCAAGGGAGAGATAAAGCAATCCCAAGGTTCCCAGTGTCAGGGAGGAAAAATCATTTTCCTTCTACTCTTCCAGGTTCTTGGCTGAGAACCCCCCTGTAATAAAAGATGGATTAACAGGAGAAAAACAAACAGAAGTTTAATATCATATATGCCTCCTGTATACATGGAAGAGACCCAGGGAAACAATAACTCCCAGATAGGACCCAAGCTGCCATCTTAAATACCATCTCCAGCTAAAAACAAAAGAAAGATGTTGGCCAGTTATGGGAGGTTTTCAGGCAAAGCACAGTAAACAAGGGTATGGTTGTGATGCAGATTTAAGTCATTGTCTTCTCCATTGATAAGAGTTTCTAGAGATTTAGAGTCATCCTCCTCTTCCTGGTACAGTGTGGGAGACACCCTTACAAATGGAGAGTTCCCTAATAAATGTAAATGTCTCTTACAAAAGGGTTACTTTTACTACTCATTTTCAGAGCTTTTCCCATGTTTGCAGCTGCTTAAAAATAATCAGCTCAAAATAATCCTTATGCCAAAAAGGCGTATTTGAGGGTGCTATTCTGCTTCCCTTCACCAGCTTCAATGAAGTCAAGCATATTGCCAACCACACCCTTCTTCCTTATATTTGTTGGCTCTGACTCAACAGGTCTTTTTCTTTATGTAAAAATTAATGTCAGAAATAATCAGCTGTTTGATACTTCCATGTGAACTTGGTAACCCAGTATTATTCAGCTAATAAATGAATGTAACTCCACTCCAAGATATTAGAACACTCTTACTTGGCCGTTGTACATGGACTTTTTCTTCCTCCTTATAAAAAGAGATTTGAAAGAAAAAGTTTTTAATGTACTTATCCCTAGTTTTCCTGCCTAAAATAGTACTTTAATTTTCTACTTTGGAGGCACCTGATCCTAAGAAGAAATTTATGTCTGAAATCTAGTCCTCTAAGTGCCATTTATTTGTTCTTAAAACAGATGAATTGGTACCTGCAGTGTTAGACCCAAACGGTCTCCGAGGGATTCCAACTCGCCCGAGAACCGCCAAGAGTCGAGAGCCGTTGCAACACGCAAGAGGTTTATTAGGAGCCGATGCACCGGGGTTCCCTGAACCTCACGCAGGAGGCCGATGGGGAACCCCTAAAAGCGGAATCACATATTTTTATAGGTTTATTTACTCATAGGGCGGGTCTATTCTCACAATGATTGGGTAAATGTGGTGACTTTTGAATTCATTGGCTTAGGAACTTTTGCCCCACCTTCTGGCCGTTACAGTTGTTCGTTCATTGTGGCGGTTAGGGCGTATACCTGTTACGGGCAACTGGAAAATTACCCGCTGGCTGGAAAGTCCCCGTCAACTGAAAAACTCCAAGAATTGGTTTCGATAGGGAGAAGAATTGGTTTCGATAGGGAGGAGGAGTGGCGCACGATAGGGAGAAGAATTGGTTTCGATAGGGAGAAGGAGTGGCGCAAGAGGTTGGTTTACGGGAACAAGTGAGGGGGTGGAAAGTCCCTAAAGGCCCCACAGCAGAATCAAAGCTCTGTTTCTGATGGAAAGGTGGGAAAATCAAAAAGTGATCTCCAAATTAAAATAAAATTTCTCATAGTTAAAGTAATAATTAAACTTGTTTTTTGCTTTGCTGAGGTATTCCTCCTCACTTCCCACTATTTTTTTCAGGGAAATGGAGTCAGTAAGAGTTAAAACATCTCTCAACTCTAGGCTCTCCTCGCCATACCTGAAACTGATGCCAAAACTCAGCCTCTGTGCACTGGTGCTGAATCGAATCTTGGAGACAGAGTTTTAGGTGAAGTAGAAAAGGATAGCTTTCTTGCTTTGCCAGGTAAAGGTGGACACAGCAGACTCCTGCCCTCAAAAACAAGGTGTCTCAACCCGGGAGAATTTGATGAGTTTTATAGCAATGGTCCAAGGATGGGGTTGCTGACAAGATCAGGGTGTGTGCAGGGCCTGCACTCTAATATGGTCTCAGGTAATCTTCTTGATGAGCTTTGCTTGTCCCTTTAATCTTGCCTCAGGTGGTTTCTGGGCTGCTCCTCCCTTAATTAGCAACTGTTGCAATCTGCCCCTTGGAACTCAGGGAAGTTCATGGAGGCTGGAGTCTGTTCCCTACAAACTAGAAAATGGGGAAAGAAAGGCTTCTGTGTCCAGGAGCCCCACAGGGTCCTACTCAGTGCCAAAACCTCAACACTTAACTACCCAGAAAGTGCAGGGGAAAAATTTGTCACCCCAAAATGTGTCTCTCTAGCATGAGGATTATTTTATTTTTAAGAATCAAAAGACTTAGGAAGTCTTTCTTTTTACCTTCCCCTTAACTGCCTAAAAGAGTTTAGGTAGAGGTCCTGTTCCAGGAATAGAGCTAACACCAGAGATATCTGCAAAGAATGTGGACTACGAGTGGTATGGGAAACTCTAGGCAGTACCTAAAGTTCAAAGTCCACTCTGTGTCCCATTGTCTCCTCCTGGCCCAGCAAACATGGGTTTACAAAACCTTTGCTTTTTCATCTCCATGTGAATGCCTTCCTCTCCTTGGAAGTCCCAAACCACTACCCCCAACATCTTCTTTTGTCTTCAGTTGAAGATGATGTTTAAGGTGAGGGTTTTGGCCAATTTGGTGAGTTACTCAGTTCTCTTGGGTCCCTCCCATGTATACATGCTATTAAACTTTTGTTTGATTTTCTCCTATTAATCTGTCTCATGTCAATTTAATTCTTAGACAAGCCTGAAGAACTGGGTACAGAAAAGTTTTGTTTCTCCCCCACAAAGTTTATTGGCTATCAGTCTAGCATTATCCAACCTGGTATAATGATAAGTTGCAGCCATTAGATATATCTGAGATGTAATCTGAACCTTGGCAGTTTGAAATCCCTTTGGGGGATCCTAGATCCCTTTGGCAGTTTTAGTACCAGCAGCATTAGTAATACTTAGAAACTTGGTATAAATGCAAATTCTTGGCCTCTGTGTTCTCACAAACCCTCCAGGTGATTCTGTGCTTGCTATAGTTTGGCAACTGTTGTCTCATCCACACAGCTTTGGCTGACAGCAATGTAGGAATCTAGAAACTGCTTCTTGGACTCCCTTCACCTTGGCTCCTTTGTCTATAATTGTCCACGAGGCCTACCCAGTTTACGCACAGGTGAAGAACAGACCATTCTTACTGACACAACTTCCTTACCAAATAAACTTCCTTTATCAACCTAAACTTCTCGAGTTCAGAACCCTACTTTCTCTCTCGCTCACACAAAGCTCCCTGCTTCCTCCTTCAGTTCTGGACACTCCTTTCTAATATCTAAACATAATACTGCAGAATCTTGGCAACAAAACCATGCCTTTAGTTGCAGAATTTCAGATGGTTTGTATGCTGGCCAAAGGAAACAAGGGACCCTCTATAAATTCAGCATTTAATCAGCTAAGAAAGTAAAATTCAATAAAAGTGAGATGACTGCTAGAGCAGGTTTAAATGGCGAGCATCTTTGATTGAATTCCCTTGGTCCGTGTTTCCTAAAAAGGGTCACGTCTGCCAGTAACACTTTCCATACTGATATGTTCCTTTTAAGCAAACAGCTGAATAATTTCTATACTACTGCTCTTCTGTACTAGAGGTTTACATCACCATACCAGAAAAAATTAACCTAATAGTCAAAACATTTCTGTTCAAATGAATGCGTACAGATCTTTCTTGTTTCTTAAATGAAATTCAGAGGAGCACTTCATCAGCAAAGAGAAGCAGCAAGGTTGGTCTGTGACCAGGTACCCATGCATAATAATTCTGCTGCCAGATTTTGAGGGTCTAAGAGTGCTCCCCTGCACTATCATTTATCTATTTTTTAAAATATGACATTTTCTTGTGCATTTCCTCTTTGTAAAAGCTTTATGTATATTAAAGATTTCATTCCTTGACTACCAAATATGTTGGATATATTTTTGCAGCTCACTTACCTTTTACATATATGTTTATATATGAAGCTTTTTCATTAACTAGACAAATTTATTATTTTTCCCTTTATGTTTTTATATCAATTTAAAATTTTAGAAACATACTCCTAATCCAAGGAGTAGGTAAACATTCACTTACATTAAGTTCTAGGGTTTTTTTTCAGGTTTTTATTTTTCACCTTTAACTTTTTTAAGGTGTACCTTGAAGTGTATTTTTTGTAAGGTATGAGGTGCTTTCCTAAATTTCTCTTCTTTCCTCAAATGTATGGTTACTTTCCTGAATACCATTTTTAAATGATCTATCCCTTCCAACTCATTTGAAAGTCCATTTTTAAAATGGTCCATATCCTTATTAATTCAGGCATATATCTAGACTTTTATTCTGTTATAGTCAAGTACTTATTTCTTTTTATGTTTTGAAATATGGCAGAATAAGCCACCATTCATTCTTCTTTTCCAAAATATACTTTAGTGTTTCAACTCTTTACTCTTCTGAAGGAAATCCAGTCTCTTATTGAGATATTAATTTTCATCTCTCCAAATCATAATAGGAAATTAATTTTAATTTAAGAATAAGTGAAATCATACAAATAACAAAATTTATCGTTCAAAAAAAGAGTTTATCTCTTCCTTTTGTTTGTGTATTTTTGCATGACCCTTAATATAGAGTTTCGTACCTTTCTTGATAAAGGCTCTCATATTATATTTAAAGCATATTGAGAGTTGTGTGATATATAAATCAGTGGCCATATGTCTTGGTCCACTCAGGCTGCTATTAAAAAATACCACCGGGGCTTCCCTGGTGGCGCAGTGGTTGGGAGTCCGCCTGCCGATGCAGGGGGCGCGGGTTCGTGCCCCGGTCCGGGAGGATCCCACGTGCCGCGGAGCGGCTGGGCCCGTGAGCCATGGCCGCTAGGCCTGCGCGTCCGGGGCCTGTGCTCCGCAACGGGAGAGGCCACAGCAGTGAGAGGCCCGCGTACCACAAAAAAAAAAACAAACAAAAAAAACACCGACTGGGTGGCTTATAAAAAACAAATTTATTTTTCAGAATTGTAGAGGCTAGGAAGTATGAGATCTCCATGCCAGCATGGTTGGGTGAGGGCCCTTTTCTAGGTTACAGACTTCTTGTTATGTCCTCATGCCATAGAAGGGACAAGGACCCTAATCTCATTCAGAGCCCTCATTACCTAATCACCTCCTAAAGACTCCACCTATTTTTTTTTTTTTTTTTTTTTTTTGCGGTATGCGGGCCTCTCACTGCTGTGGCTTCTCCCATTGCGGAGCACAGGCTCCGGACGCGCAGGCCCAGCGGCCATGGCTCACGGGCCCAGCCACTCCGCGGCATGCGGGATCCTCCCGGACCGGGGCACGAACCGGTATCCCCTGCATCGGCAGGCGGACTCTCAACCACTGCGCCACCAGGGAAGCCCAAGACTCCACCTATTAATAGCAACCCACTGGGTATTAGGATTTCAAAACGAATTTTGGAGAAACACAAGCATTCAGATCACAGCACTACATGAATGGAAAAAAAAAGCCCACCAAGCCCCTTCCCTTCCTCAGGTTGCTATAGATCAGCCAAACCTCTCCCATGGGTTTACAGTTGTGTCTTTACCATAAATCACGGTGTTTTAAAATATAACTTGTATGTACCATTTTGCACTTACTTTGTTTATTGCTCAACAATTTACCTTAGTTATATTTACAAATCAATACACATATATCAATCACAAACTTATGTAATTACTGAAGAGTATTGCATGATATACTGTGGTTTTTGTCAATACCCACTTGATAGACATTTAGCTTTTATCCCATTTTTCATGACTACAAATATCAATGCAAATAAACAAACAAAACATTTTCGTGTCTGCCTCCTAGGGGACAAGCCTCTAGTGTAAATACTCAGAAGTGGAATGGCTGCGTCATAAAATAAGTGCTTTTTTATTTTAAAATATTCTACTAATTGCTCTCCAAAGTAGTTTTAGAAATTTACTCTCCAATCAGCAAAGTTTGAAATAATTTCTTCTTCACACATCAGTCTCTTCTCAATATTATTAAACTTTTAAAATGTTTATTTCTCCATTTTTTTCACAGCAGTGACCAACACTTTATTCCTAAGAGAGTGGACATTAGAAAGTAATGTTATGCCAGTTCACAGTTTCAGGTGATCCAATTTCCAGTGTTACTGTTCAAAGTATATTATCACTTAGAAGGTGTTTCATGTATCAGCCAGGATTCACACTTCATTCTGTACATAAGTAAAACAATATCTAAGGCATACCTGGTTGATACAGGAGTGGTTAACAGATTCTCAGTTAATGATTCTCAAATATGAAGCTTATTTATTTATTTATTTATTTTAGTAACTTACCCAGTTTGAGTTAGGTCAAACCAAGAGAAAAATCTAGGATTTCTGATACTCAGAGCAATATTGTTACCAGCCATATGAAGCTGGCTTTTGACCCAAGAAAATGATGCACAACTAAAAATTATAGTGCTCTGTGTGATGCAGTGACAATCTTATAATATACCTTTTGTAAGGAGAGTAATTCTCAAAAGCCAGAAATGGGTAAAATTATGGAGACTTAGCAAGTAGTTCATTCTTACACATTCTGTGGGTATAGGAAAGTGTTCTTACTTAATTACATAAGCAACAATTGTTAAGCTGTTAATTTTTAATATAATTGTTATGGTTAATCGACTAATGATGTTTGGTTTTTTATTTGTTTATATTTAGTGATTTTTTTCATTCTATAAGTAGTGCACATTCATTTTTGGTAACATAGGAAATATTCAAAATTATATTTTTAAGTTGTCTTATAAACATTTAAAGAACATCACTACTAACATTTTTATTCATTATTTTTGTGTATGATTGTGTGAAAATATATCCATACATGTTGACATATTCTTCAGAATTATATTTTATACTCAGCGTGGTTTTTCATTCTGCCTTCTTACACATTCATGGATAAACGAATGTGTACACTTATATATGCATATACATTTACATACCTATGCATAGCGTACATAGCCTTCAATACATATTTACCTATAAATATATACATATGTATTACTTTTATATACATATGTACCTGAATATATATATGTAGAGACATTTTATTACATCATTATATAGTCTGAAATGGAGGATACTAAGGTAGAGTTGTTAAGAGCAAAGCATATAAAATCTTTGGTTTGACTTCTGGCTCTGTCACTTACAGGTTTTATGACTTTAACAAACTTAAGCTACATAATGCTAAGTTTCATGCCATCTTATTATCATTACAGAATGGTAGAAAGTCTTAATTGGGTGCTGATCATTGTTAAATGGGTTAGGTATAAAGTTTTTCCCATTTTATTTTTGATTCAATGTGTTCATTCTGCCAACGTAGCATTACTTCATAAAAAAAAAAGTTGCATTTTTTTCTAAGTTATTTTTTGGATTGATGCATAAGAAGAAATTTTCCTCCATCTTTTTTTTTTTTTTTACACATATATACATTCTTTCTTTAATATTCTTTTCCACTATGGTTTATCCCAGGAGATTGGATATAGTTCCCTGTGCTATACAGTAGGACCGTGTTGTTTATACATGTTATTATTTTTTTTTCTTTCTTCCTTTTTTGGCCATGCTGTGCAGCTTGCAACATCTTAGTTCCCCAACCAGGGATTGAACTCAGGCCCTTGACAGTGAAAGTGCAGACTCTTAACAACTGGACCGCCAGGTAATTCCCTCCATGTTTATTTTCAAATATTTATTTGGCTATATCTGATTGTGTCTCTTTTTAAAATAGTGATATAATTAACATATAACATTATATTAGTTTCAGTTGTACATGATTCAATATTTGTATACATTGTGAAATGATTACCACAATAAGTATAGTTAACATCCCTCACTACACAAGTTTTTTCTTGTGCTAAGAACTTTTAAGACTTATTTTCTTAGCAGCTTTCAAATATACAATACAGTATTAACTATAGTCAACTTGCTGTACATTATTACATCCCCATGACTTATTTTATAACTGGAAGTTTGTACCTTTTGACCATCTTTACCCATTTTTCCCCACCCCCTAACCCCCACCTCTGGCAGCCACAAACCTGTTCTCTGTATCTATCAGTTTGGGTTTTTTTTTTTAGATTCCATATATAAGTGAGATCATACACTATTTGTCTTCCCCTGTCTGGCTTGTTTTACTTAGCATAATGCCCTTAAGTTTCATCCATGTTGTCACAAATGGCAAGATTTCCTTCTTTTTTTATGGCTAAATAATATATAGATCTCACATTTTCCTTATGCATTCATCCATTGATGGGTATTTAGGTTGCTTCCATGCCTTGGCTATTGTAAATAATGCTGCAATGAACGTGGCAATGCAGATGTCTTTTCAAGGTAGTGTCTTCATTTCCTTCGGAAATGGAATTGCTGGAACATATAGTGGTTCTATTTTTAATTTTTGAGGAAATTGCATACTATTTTCCATAGTGACTGCACCAATTTACATTCCCACCAACAATGCACAAGGATTTCTTTTTCTCCATATCCTTGCCAAAACTTGTTATTAATTGTCTTTTTGAGATTAGCCATTTTGGGGGAATTCCCTGGTGGTCCAGTGGTTAGGACTCTGCACTTTCACTGCCGTGGGTCCGGGATTCAATATCTGTTTCAGGAGCTAAGATCCCACAAGCCACACACCAAAAAAAAAAAACAAAAAAAAAACGCCATTTTCACAGGTGTGAGGTGATATCTTATTGTGGTTTTGATTTTACTTTCCCTAATGATTAGTGACGTTGAGCGCCTTATGCACCTGTTGGCCGTCTGCATGTCTTCTGATAGTATCTCTAGTGAAAGTGTCCTTGAATCTTTGATCTGCAAAAATCAGTGTTTGAGGTCTTAAAGAAATTTTCTTCTCCTGATATATATATTCACCTGTGCTCCAGTTCTATTTTTTTTTCCTTCAAGGGCACTGGGAATTTGTAGTGTGAAATAAAATTCATATTTTATAGCAAGACAAGAAAAATTTAAACATAAAATTTTTTTCTCTGCCCTTTGGCCTCCTCTCTCCCGCCTATTGTACATTGTGTATCTGCATTATGCATTGACCAAACCTCCTCCATTGGCAGAAATATCTATTCAACCATAAAGAGCAACATTATCCTAGCATTAACAAGATAACTCCTTAAAAGATAACATTCCTTCTTGATCCTGTAACAGCCACGATGACGCTTAGATCTGCATTGTGTAAATTGTCAATAATACATCATTTAATGTACAGTCCTCTGTCTCAAAAAACGTATAGAGTATAACTGTGCCTTGACTTCTAATGGGTGGAACAGTTCTCAGAGCTTTCTGAGTTGTTTTTCCCAGGTTATAATCCTCAAATTTGGCTTGAATAAAATTTTCCATTTCTTTCTTAGATTGATTAATTTTCTGTCAACTGTAGAATGAATATTCGTTGTCTTTTATTTAAAAACACCTGTTTCAGCTCATCCCTCCTCGTTTTCATTTTTGTACTTTTCTTCTGTCTTCTACATTCATGGATTTATTCCCTGCCATGCAGATACTGCTTGTAGGGAGGCAAAACTTGCTGTGGCAAAATCTCTTTAACATGTGGATTATTTTCAGCTGAAAACAGTCAATGCCCAAAAGACTCAGGAAGAAAATTTGACCTTCCTCCTAACTGCCTAAAATAATTTAGATAGCAGGTGTGTTCCCAGAATAGATCTATCATTAAAGATATCTGCAAAGAATGTGGGCTAGGTGTGGTGGGGGAAACTCCAGGCAGGGCCTAGAGATCAGAGTCCACTCCACTCTGTGTTCCATTGTCTCTGCCTGGCCCAGCAATTGCCTACATCTTCTTTGAAGTCCCAAACAACTACCCGCAACATCCTCTTTTGTCTTTAGCTGAAGATGATATTCAAGGTGAGGGTTTTGGCTATTTTGGTGAGTTAGTTCTCCTGGGTCTCTCCCATGTATACGTTTTATTAAATTTTGTTTGATTTTTCTCCTGTTAATCGGTCTCATGTCAATTTAATTCTTAGACCAGCCAGAAGAACCTAGACAGGTAGAGGGATTTTTTTCTTTCTCAACACCAAGTGTTTCTTTTGCCAATGTTAAGCTTTGGCAGTAGAGGGTACTGCAGGGATAGTGCAAGGCATAGCAGAGGAAGCGCTTCTCTTGATCTTTTCAAGGTGCTTTAGCTCTTGCTCTCGTGACATGGCTGCTAGCAGTGTATGAGAGACCCAGTTGTACTCACCATTCGTTTCTCCAGTACCAAGGAGGATGGTTTCTTGCTCGTCATAGTGGACTACTGGCTGTGAACCAGCTCTGCCTATGGCATCCCAGTGATCTTCTCTACCATCCAGTGGGCTACAGTCAAACCCTCTCCAATGCGATTAAAATCTCAGTCTTGGTTGGGAATGGGGGATCTTCCAAGTCTGTTCTTTCCTTGGATAACCTCCCTCAGTCTTAGGGGGATTAGCTGCTCCCTACATTTGCTATTCCTGTATTCTTGAGTTCCTCCCCAACACCACTATTCACAACTCGTAGTGAGTTTTGTTTTTACTGTCGTGGTTTTTTCCTTTGGATTACTTTATTTTCTCTCACCATTCCCTTTTCAACTCTATGTTCATTTAATTCTGTTCCATTTTATCTACCAATTAATAATTGAATAGTTTTAATTTGAACATAGTATAACTATATGTACATTTTTAATTACAACACAGCAGAGAAAAAAAGTAATTATTTTTAAAGTAATTATGGAAAATATCCATCTAGAGTGAAATATAGTATCGAAGATGTAAGTTATTTTCTACGAACAATGGTGAATTTAAGGAATTATTTTAATATTTGTGATCTATGAAAATTGGGCATTTTCTTGATCAGTAAATATGATCTAACTTAATGGGACATCTGAAATGCAATAAGAACATTAAAATTATTATCAGCTTAATTCCAAAAATTTTTTGACACTTTCTGTTTAAAATATATATATAACATGACTGTTTTCATTTGGAAACTGTTATGTGATTGAGATTCCTTATAGAACCCAAAGCAGGTGCTGATCATGAAATCAGAGGCTTCTGAGAATCTAATATGCATGGATCAATGCTGATGAGAGTCGGCCATTCCTAATAGTTTTATGACAAGAAATATAATTGATTTTTATGCTTCAAATATAACTCATCAAACCGAGAAGAATTAAGATGCTGATAAAACCATCTGTCAACTTTACGCATTTATTGGTAAAGAGCAGGTTTTGTCCTTTTATTTTAAATATAATAATTTTAACATTCATATTAGGGAGAATGTAAAAGAACAGAAGGTACTGTTCACACTTCAGATTTAGAAAGTAACCTAATCTAAAAGTAGAACTATGTCAAACAAGACCTAGTCTACAGAGACCACAACTGGCTGACAGTGACAAGGAAGCAGACACTTGGGTGGGAAGAAGTTGCTTGGGAATAAAGTGAAAACACATGGTGCATGTTGTGAAGAAATATATTTTACGAATAGACTTGAGGTTGCAAAACCACAAAAGGACCCAGAATGAAAAATATAAACATTAATCACAATTTGTGCTTGGTCCCTCCTTATACATGTAGATTAATGAAATCATACGAATCAGAATGAAAAGGAATCGTTTTTGGAAAATATTCAAAGAGAGAGATCAAGATTATTCTTAGTGAATAGTTGAAAGTGTTCAAGATGAAAAATATATTTTATATCACCCTTGAATATGATCTGTTAGACCAGTAGTTGTATTTTTGGATACAGACTTGAGTGGTATGCAACAAAAATACCAAACATTATAATGAAGGTGTTAGGGAGGAAGAAATTTTCCTCTACCCTTCTAGGTTCTTCTGGCTGGTCTAAGAATTAAATTGACATGAGACAGATCAACAGGAGAAAATCAAACAAAAGTTTAATAACATGTATACATGGGAGAGACTCAGGAGAAGTGAGTAACTCGCAAACTGGCCAAAACCCTCACCTTGAATACTGTCTACAGCTAAAGAGAGAAGAGGATGTTGTGGGTAGTGGTTTAAGATTTAAAAGTGGAGGAAGGCAGTTCACATGGAGATGGAAAAGCAAATGTTTTGTAAACAAGTATTTTCTGGGCCAGGCAGAGACAATGGGACACAGAGTGGGTTGTGATCTCCAGGTGTTGCCTAGAGTTTCTCTCATCACACCTAGCCCACATTCTTTGCAGATACTGTTACCAGCACTCCCAAGTCGGTGCCCAACAAGGGTCCTCGGGCCCAGTGTCACACGGATAGAACGAGACTGAGTTTGCTTCGAAAGCAAAGGAAGTTTTATTCTTTGATCAAAGAATGGAGACAGGTGAGTTCGTTCTCTAGAGTCTATGCTCTCCCAGACAGGCGGTGGGCGGGGCTGCTTTATAGAGATCTCGTCAGCGGGGAGGGGGCGGGCACAGCTGCAGGTGTGCTGCTCCTGTTCCAGATCGCAGCGCCAGGCGCAGCGTCTCTGCACGCTGGCCGCCGCCATCTTGAATGACAGTGTCGGGCGTGGAGCTTCTGCACCCGGAGTGACGAGCTGAGGTGTCGACGTGCAGCCCTTTCTCACTGGCAGCTCTGGTCTGAAGAGCTTGGTGGGAGACCTCTGCGCGCAGCCCGCTGTGAGCAAGTGAAACTAGACTAAGCACAAAGGAAAAGAAAAAAAAGGTTAGACTTCATTTCATTACTCGGATTCTCTTTTTATTTTCCTGGCATTGTTAATGGGCTTTGCCAGCAACACACCCGTCCTCTGTCTTTTGTCCTCATTCTTGAGGGGCGCTGGCCTGGGCAGTCTTGTGTAACTGCTCCCTGATGAGTGTGGGCTTCATTGTAACCGTGGGTGGAGGAGCAGAACTTCTCCCAGCTGCCCTTAATTCTGTTAGCTTGCCCCCAGACCTCGCCCTAACTGTTCCTAGCTCTGAGCGACGCCCATTTGTCTAACCTTTTGGAGACTAAGGACACCAGACAATTTAAGATTCACGGCCCAAATATTCAGCAAGAGAATAATGGTCACATGTCAAATTTTTCCTAAAACTGAAGGTCTCTAGTTCTTTTGCCTCTTGGCAAAAGTGTGCCCTGCCGTCAAGGCTCACTACTGTGGCCTGAATCTCCCTGGTCATGCGTTTGTTGTTTTTAAGCAGAGAAGCTTCAGGTCAGAGAAAGGTTCACACGAGTAGTCAAGGGAGGCCCATTGCCCCGGGTTGGAGGTTGAGACTTAGGGGCCTCTTCACTAGAGTGCGATGTCCCCACGGAGTGATCCCTGCAACTTCAGGGCATAATGGATGGTTAGAATCACCTCCTGGGGTCCGTTCCCCTTAGGAGTGAGTTGGTCTTGCAGCTGCTGGTTTTCCAGGTGTTTAGGTTCACCCAGTCTCCTGGCTGGAAGGGGTCGAGGGCCGGGTCGGTGGGTTCAGGCAAAACCTGGTTACCATATTCCTTGAGAGCTTTCATGGTTTCTCCTACCTGGAGGGCATACTTGAGTTGTTCCATTTCAAGGGGGTTAAGGTGTCCCTTCTCTCGGGCTTGGGGAATGGCTCTACCATGATTTCAAACGCACTTTAACTTATGCCTTGGAGCTAACAGCACTGGGAGCAGGGCAATTGGAAGCAGCTTAATCCAATTTTCTTGAGTTTCCTGACATAGCTTGGCTAAGGTCCGTTTCAGTGTCTGATGGGATCTCTCTGCTTTCCCCAATGATTGGGGTCTTCAGGCTGAGTGCAAGGTCCATTTTATGCCCAGGGTACTTGCTATCCCCTTTGTCACTTGAGACACAAATGCTGGACCATTATCACTTTGTAGGGATCCTGGGAGCCACAATCTGGGGATTATTTCCTGTAGTAATGCCTTAGCCACTTCAGCTGCCATTTCAGTTCTAGTGGGGAATGCTTCTATACACCCAGAAAACGTGTCTGCTAGTGCCAAGAGATACCTAAAATTGCCTGGGACTCTCAGCATGACAGTGAAGTCAGTCTTCCACTCTTCTCCAGGATATGTCCCTCTGGTCTCAATGGGCTTTATCTGGGAGCCTCTGGGGAGTCTGGTGTTGGAGTTGTTCATTGTGCAGATGAACCAGTCTCAACTCTCTGACTGATTATACTTTTCATGCCAGGAGTTACCATGACCTCAGCTGGCCAGTTATATAGGGCTTCCTTCCTGTAGTGAGTTCTTTGATAAGCCTCCCTGATTGCTTGACAAGCTGCAGTTTGGGGAAAGAAGTATTGCCCATGTTCATTAACTAGCCACCCATGGCCTCCTATATCTCTCTACTGAAGCCCCATTTTCGGGCTTTGTCTAATTCGTCCTTTGTATAGGCTGGGTAGTAGTTGTATGGATCTGGACTCTTTGGTATGAGGGTAATTGCCAACTTACTAGTTCAGGGCTGCACTTTCAACAGTTGCATCTGCCTTGGCCTTGTTTCCCTTTATTACCTCTGCACCCCCTTTTGGTGACCCCTACAGTGAATCACTGCCACATTTCTGGAAGCTGTATTGCTTCTAAGAGTTTCAATATGCTTAAGCCATGTTTCACCTGTCTGTTATCTGCGGTAAACATAACTTTTTTCTTCCAAATAGCCCTGTGTGTGTGTGTAGGATGGCATACAAATACCAGGAATCTGTATAAATACTTAAGATCTTCCCTGTCCCAAGCTCTAAGGCTCAGATGAGGACTATCAGCTCCACCTTTTGGGCAGAAGTCCCTAGCGGTAGGCTTCGTGCCTCTATGACTTGGGTCTGAGAGATTACTGCATCTCTCACCCTTTTTCCCTCTCTCATAAAACTCCTCCTGTCTGTGAATCATTCCTCTTTGGCATTTGGGAAAGGCTCACTTCCTAGGTTGGGGTGACTGGAATAGACCATGTCTATGATTTCTATACAGTCATGCTCCAAGGACCCCATTTCTGTGGGTAGCAGGGTGGCAGGATTTAGCATATGACAGGTTTTTATGGTAGCCACTGTGTTGTCTAAAAGCATAGCAGTCTTTTTTTAATAGTGGTAAGACTTACCACTATTAAAAAAAGACTGCTAGTAGGTAAATCGTCACATAAGAACATTAGACTTGGAAGAAATAATGACCTTGTAAGAAAATGCTTAGTGGCAAAAAACTGTTAATTTGTTAAATTTGATAGGCACCAAATAAAGTCAGTGCATTAAATTTGTGCTGTGAAATATACATGGAAAGGGATTGGTCCTGATGAAAATGAAAATATGCACACAGTTTACTTGTGTGCTCTAGAAAGCTGATCAAAGGATTATGTTGATTTAATGGCATTAATATTGCTAAGCTCTAGGGAAAATGTTTTTATTGATGGAGTCTAAACATCCTCAGGTTCAAAATGGTGGGGTTAAAACCTGTATTGATTTAAAATGTCGAGTACTTCTTCACTGCATTGCACTTTAAGCTATGCAAAAGTTATATATTTTTATTTAACAGGGACCAGAAGGAAAAATGGACAAATAAATGCAATTTGATTTGTTGAAGTCATGGGATTATGAGTACATTTTATTTGTAATTCTATTAATGTTGCTATAATGTAATAAAATACTTAAAAATCTGAAAAAATAAAAGCATAGCCTGAACTTGAATCAACCTTCAAGGGGATAGCTGTGCTGTTCCCTTAGAACTTACTAAAGCCTGAACATGGGGTGGAGTCCATATAGTGATTGGCTGACCATACTTAACTTTTCAGCTTCCTTTACCAGGGTTCTAGTAGTTGCTAGTAGGCAAGGAGGTCATCCCTTAGTGGTTTGATCTAATTGTTTAGAGAAATAAGCAACCACCTGAGTAAGGGGTCCCATTTTATAAGCTAAAATACCTCAGGGGCAATTCCCTTCCTCTCATGAATGTAAAGGTCGCAGGGTTTAGCTAAATCTGGGAGGACTAGGGAAACAGCCTGAAGTAATTGCTTTTTCACTTCTTAAAAGGCCCTTTCACATTCTGAATTCCATTCAAAAGGATCATCATCCTTTCAAGTTTTCATCTAGCGCCTAGCTATTTGACCATAGTTAGAGATCCAGAGGTGGGAAAACCTGGCCATCCCCAGGAAACCCCTAAGCTGTCTTCTAGTTTTAGCAGGAGTGAGGCTGCAAATGGCTTCTTTCCTTTCCTGGGGTGGGCTTCTCTGACCTTCTGTGAGAGTGAAGCCTAGGTAGGTCACTCTAGTTTGTGATATTTGAGAGTTTTTCTTGGACACCTTCATCAGCTAGGTGGTTTAGGGCGGTTACAGTATTTTTGTCTGAGGCCTCCTTAGTAGGGTTGGTGATCAGAATATCCTCTACATACCAGAGGAGGGTTCTTTTAGGTCTTTAGCTAAAGTTTCCCCAAAGATGGTGGGGGAATTTTTTGGAAAACTTGGAACAGAACTGCCCAGCAATATTGTTTTTGTTTTTTCTTGTTTTCTTTTTTTTTTTGGCCTTGCCGCACAGTTTGTGGGATTTTAGTTCCCCGACCAGGCATTGAACCCAGCCCCTTGGCTGTGACAATGCAGAGTACTAACCACTTGATCACCAGGGAATTCCCTGTTTTTTTTGTTTTCTGGGGTTTTTTTGGTTTGTTCTTTTAATTGAGGTATAGTTGATTTACAGTATTCTGTTGGTTTCAGTTGTACAGTGTAGTGATACAGGGTTTTTGCAGATTATATTCCATTATAGATGATTACAAGATGTCGGATAATATCCCCTGTGTTATACAGTAACTCCTTATTGTTTATCTATTTTATGTATAGTAATTTGTATCTGTTAATCCCATACTCCTCATTTGCCCCTCCCCCCCACCCCTTAGAAAACAAACTTAAAGTTACCAGTGTCTGTGAGTCTATTGCTGTTTTGTATGTACATTCATTTGTATTATTTTTTTAGATTCCATATATAAGTGATATCATATAGTATTTGTCTATCTCTGTCTGACTTATTTCACTGAGCAAAATATTCTCTAGCTCCATTCATTTTGCTGCAAATGGCAATATTTCATTCTTTTTTATGGCTGAGTTATATTCCATTGTATATCTATAAATAATATATACACCACATCTTCTTAATCCAGTAGTCTGTTGATGGGCACTTGGGTTGTTTTTATGTCTTGGCTGTTTAAATAGTGCTGCTATGAACATTGGGGTGCATGTATCTTTTCGAATTAAAGTTTTTGTTTTCTCAGATATATACCTGGGAGGGGAATTGCTGGATCATATGGTAGCTCTATTTTCAGTTTTTTAAGGAACCTGCACACTGTTCTCCACAGTGGCTGCACCAATTTACATTCCCACCAACAGTGTAAGAGGGTTTCCTTTTCTCCACACCCTCTCTAGCATTTATTATTTGTAGACTTTTTGATTGTAGCCATTCTGACTGGCATGAGGCGATATCTCATTGTGTTTTTTTTTTTTTTTTTTTTTTGCGGTACACGGGCCTCTCACTGTTGTGGCCTTTCCCATTGCGGAGCACAGGCTCCAGACGTGCAGGCTCAGCAGCCATGGCTCACGGGCCCAGCCGCTCCACGGCATGTGGGATCTTCCCGGACAGGGGCACGAACCCGTGTCCCCTGCATCGGCAGGTGGACTCTCAACCACTGTGCCACCAGGGAAGCCCCTCATTGTGGTTCTGATTTGCATTTCTCTAATAATTAGTGATGTTGAACATCTTTTCCTGTGCCTGTTGGCCATCTGCATGTCTTCCTTGGAGAAATGTCTGTTTAAGTTTTCTGCCTATTTTTTGATTGGATTGTTTTTTTGATGTTGAGTTGTATGAGCTGTTTGTATATTTTGGAAATTAAGTCCTTGTCAGTTGCATCGTTTGCAAATATTTTCTCCCATTCTGTATGTTGTCTTTACATTTTGTTGATGGTTTCCTTTGCTGTGCAAAACCTTTTAAGTTTAATTAGGTCCTATTTGCTTATTTTTGCTTTTATTTCTTTTGCCTTGGGAGACTGATCTAAGAAAATATTGCTATGATCTATGTCAAAGAATGTTTTGACTATGTTCTCTTCTAGAAGTTTTATGGTGTCATGTCTTACATTTAGGTCTTTAAACCATTTTGAGTTTGTTTTTGTATATGATATGAGGGAGTGTTCTAATTTCATTGTTTTATATGTAACTGTCCAGGTTTTCTAACACCATTTGTTGAAGAGACTGTCTTTTCTCCATTGTATGTTCTTGCCTCCTTTGTCATAGATTAATTGACTGTAGGTATGTGGATTTATTTCTGAGTTCTCTATTCCATTGCATTGATATATTTGTCTCTTTTTATGCCAACACCACACTGTTTTGATTACTGTAGCTTTGTAGTATGGTCTGAAGTCTGGAAGGGTTATACCTCCAACTTTGTTCTTTTTTCCTCAGGATTTCTTTGGCAATTCTGGGGGTTTTATGGTTCCATATAAATTTTAGGATTAGTTGTTCTAGTTCTTTGAAAAATGTTGTCATGGGTAATTCAATAGGGATTGCAGTAAATCTATAGATTGCTTTGTGTAGTATGGCCATTTTAACAATATTTTTCCAGTAGAAGGGCATGGGATATCTTTCCATTTCTTTGAGTCATCTTCGGTTTCCTTTATCAGTGTTTTATAGTTCTCAGTGTATAGGTCTTTCACTTCCTTGGTTAAGTTTATTCCTAGGGTTTATTTATTTATTTGTTTATTTTTGACTGCATTGGGTCTTCATTGCTGTGCACGGGCTTTCTGTAGTTGCGGCGAGCGGGGTCCACTCTTTGTTGCAGTGTGCAGACTTCTCACTGCGGTGGCTTCTCTTGTTGCGGAGAATGGGCTCTAGCTGCGTGGGCTTCAGTAGTTGTGGTGTGCGGGCTTCAGTAGTTGTGGCTCGCGGACTCTAAAGTGTAGGCTCAGTAGTTGTGGCGCTAGGGCTTAGTTGCTCTGTGGCATGTGGGACCTTCCCATATCAGGGCTTGAACCGGTGTCCCCTACATTGGCAGGCGGATTCTTAACCACTGTGCCACCAGGGAAGCCCTTCCTTGGTTTTTTAAACGAGATTTTAAACGGTTTGTTTGTTTGTTTGTTTTTAAAATATATTTATTTTATTTTTATTTTTGGCTGTGCTGTGTCTTCGTTGCTGCGTGCGAGATTTCTCTAGTTGCAGCGAGTGGGTGCTACTCTTAGTTGCGGTGTGCGGGCTTCTCATTGTGGTGGCTTTTCTTGTTGTGGAGCACAGGCTCTAGGCGTGTGGGCTTCAGTAGTTGTGGCACGCAGGCTCAGTAGTTGTGGCTCATGGGCTTAGTTGCTCCGTGGCATGTGGGATCTTTCTGGACCAGGGCTCGAGCCCGTGTCCCCTGCGTTGGCAGGCAGACTCTTAACCACTGCACCACCAGTGAAGCCCCAGTTTTGTTTTCTTCATTTTCTCTTTCTGATATTTCATTATTAGTGTGTGGAAATGCCACAGATTTCTGTATATTAATCTTATATCCTGCTACCTTGCTGAAATCATTTATTAGTTCTAATAGTTTTTGTGTGAAGACTTAAGGTTTCTCTATATAGAGTATCATGTCATCTACAAATAGTGACAGTTTTACATCTTCCCTTCCAATTCGGGTAACTTTTATTTCTTTTTGTTCGACTGCTGTGGCTAGGACATCCAACATTATGTTGAATAGAAGTGGTGAGAGTGGGCATCCTTGTCTGGTTCTTGAATTTAGAGGACAGGGTTTCAGCTTTTCACTGTTGAGTATTATGTGGACTGTGGGTTTGTTGTTTATCACCTTTATTATTTTGAGATGTGTTCCCTCCATACCCACTTTGATGAGAGTTTTTGTCAGGAATGAATGTTGAATTTTGTCAAATTCTTTTTCTGCATCTTTTGAGATGATCATGTGTTTTTTTGTATTTTATTTTGTTAATGTGGTCTATCCCATTGATTGATTTGCGTATGTTGAACCATCCTTGTGACCCTGGAGTGAATCCAGCTTGATCATGGTATATGATCCTTTTTATGTATTGTTGGATTTGGTTTGCTAATATTTTATTGAGGACTTCTGCATCTGTATTCATCAAAGATATGGGCCTGTAATTTTCTTTTTTTGTAGTGTCTTCGTCTGGTTCTGGTATCAGGGTAATTGTGGCCTCATAGAATGAATTTGTGAGTGTTCCATCCTCTTCAGTTTTTTTGAATAGTTTGAGAAGGATAGGTGTAACTTCTTTGTATGTTTGGTAGAATTTCCCAGTGAAGCTGACCCCTCCTGGACTTTCGTTTGCAGGGAGTATTTTTTATTACAGGTTGTATTTCACTTCTAGTGATTGGTCTATTCAAATTGTCTTTTTCTTCTTGACTCAGTCTTGGCAGACTGTATGTTCCTAGAAATTTGTCCTTTTCTTCTACAATAGGTTGTCCAATTTGTTGACATATAACTGTTCATAGTATCCTCTTTCTTTTATTCTTGGTGTGCCTGGCTAGAGGTTTGTCAATTTTGTTTTTCAAAAAAACAACTCTTGGTTTTATTAATCTTTTCTATTGTTTTTTATTTCTATTTTATTTATTTCCTCTTTGATCTTCCTTCCTTCTGCTGACTTTGGGTTTGTTTGTTCTTTTTCCAATTCTTTTATGTGGCAGGTTAGGTTGTTTATTTGAGATTTTTTGTTAATGGGGAAGGTGTGTATCACTGTCAGCTTCCCTCTCAGAACAGTTTTGCTTTTGTAACATTGTGTTTTCATTTTCATTTGTCTTGAAGCATTTTCTTTTTTTTTTTTTTTTTTAACATCTTTATTGGGGTATAATTGCTTTACAATGGTGTGTTAGTTTCTGATTTATAACAAAGTGAATCAGCTATACATATACATGTGCTCCCATGTGTCTTCCCTCTTGCGTCTCCCTCCCTCCCACTCTCCCCCTCCCACCCCTCCAGGCTGTCCCAAAGCCCCGAGCTAATATCCCTGTGCCTTGCGGCTGCTTCCCCCTAGCTATCTACCTTACTACGTTTGTTAGTGTGTATATGTCCATGACTCTCTCTCGCCCTGTCAAAACTCACCCTTCCCCCTCCCCATATCCTCAAGTCCGTTCTCCCGTAGGTCTGCGCCTCTATTCCTGTCTTATCCCTAGGTTCTTCATGACATTTTTTCCCCTTAAATTCCATATATATGTGTTAGCATACGGTATTTGTCTTTGTCTTTCTGACTTACTTCTTGAAGCATTTTCTGACTTTTTCATTGATTTCAGCATTGACCCATTGGTATTTTAGTAGCATGCTGTTTAGTCTCCACCTGTTTGTTCTTTTCCCATTTTTCTTTCTATAGTTGATTTCTAGTTTCATACTGTTGTAGTCAGAAAGATGCTTGATATTAATTTGTATCCTCTTAAATTTGTTGAAGCTTGTTTTGTGACCTAAAGTGTGATCTATCCTAGAGAACATTTCAGGTGTGCTTGAAAAGAATGTGTATTCTGCTTTTTTTGGATGTAAATGTCCTGTAGATACCAATTAAGTCCAGTTGGTCTATTCTGTCATTTAGTACCTCTGTTGCCTTATAGATTTTCTGTTTGGATGATCTTCCATTGATGTCAGTAGGGTGTTAAAGTCTTCTATTATTGTATACTGTCAATTTCTCCCTATATGTCCATTAGTATTTGCTTCATATATTTAGGTGCTCCTGTATTGGGTATGTATATGTTAATGAGTATAATATCCTCTTCTTGTATTGATCCCTTTATCATTATATAATACCCTTCTTTGTGTTTCATTATGGCCTTTGTTTTGAAGTCTGTTTTGTCTGATATGAATATTGCTACCTCCTCTTTCTTGCCATTTCCATTTTCATGAAATATCTTTATCCCTGCACTTTCAGTCTGTGGGTGTCTTTTGCCCTGAAGTGAGTCTTGTGTAGGCAGCATATTAAAGGTTCTTATTTTTTTTATCCAATCAGCCACTTTATGTCTTTTGATTAGAGCATTTAGTTCACTGGCAATTAAAGCAACTATTGATAGTTATGTAGTTATTACTGTTTTATTCCTTGCTTTCCAGTTCTTTTTATAATTCTCCTTTGTTCATTTCTTCTTTTTGTTTTTCCTTTTGTGGTTTAATGATTTCCTTTTGTAGTGTGCTTGAGTTCCTTTCTTTTTGGTTTTTGTGTATTGTATATTTTTGATTTGTGATTGCCATGGAGTTCAAGTATGTTGACCCATAGCTATATCTACTTACTTTAAACTGATAGTCATTCAAGTTCAAACACATTCTAAAAGAAGATGTACATTTTTATGCTCCCCTCCTCCACATTTTGTCATTTTGATGTTCTACTTCACATCTTCATGCTTATCCTTTTACTGGTATTTGTAGTTATAATCACTTTTACAACTTTTAAATTCTTTTAAAATCTATGTACTGGCTTATTTAAGTGTTCTTCAATCCTTTTATATATTTGCCTTTCCTATTGTGATTTTCCCTTTCCTATAGATTCTTGCTTTTTTTTCTATTTAGAGAAGACCTATCAATATTTCTTTTAGGGTAGGTTTAGTATTGCTGAATTCTCTTAGTTTTTGTTTGTCTGAGAAATTACTTATCTCTGCTTCCATTCTAAGTGATAATCTTGCTGGGTAGAGTGTCCCAGGTTGCAGGTTTTTCCCTTTCAGGACTTTGAATTTATCATGCCACTCCCTTTTGGCCTGTGAAGTTTCTGCAGAGAATTCAGCTGATAGCCTTATGGGGGTTCCCTTGTAACTGACTGTTTGTTTTTCTCTTTCTACCTTTAGAATCCTCTCTTTTGCTTTTGCCATTTTAATTATGATGTGTCTTGGTATGGGTCTGTTTGGGTTCAATTTATTTAGGATGCTCTCGCTTCCTGTATCTGGATATCTCTCTCCTTAATTAGGTTTGGGAAGTTTCCAGCCATAATTTCTTCAAACACATTTTCAACCCCTTTCTCTCTCTCTTCTCCTTCTGGAACCCCTATTATGCATAGGTTGGCAAGTTTTATATTATCCCATAGATCTCGTATGTTGCTTTCATTGTTTTTCATTTGTTTTTCTGTCTGCTGTTCTGATTGGGTGATTTCCATTATTCTATCTTCCAGATCGCTTATTCGTTCTTCTGTGTCATTTAGTCAGCTATTCATTGCTTTTAAATTGCTTTTTATCTCAGAAGTTGAATTATCTATTTTTGATTGTAATTTCTAGTTCCTTGTTACAGTGATCTGCGTTTATACTGATAATCTTTCTTAATTCAGTTGGCATTTTTTATTACCATGTTTTTGACTCGGGGTTTGGTAGACTGGTAATCTCTGTTTCATTATTTAGTCTTTCAGGGAATTTCTCTTGCTCTTTTTATTGGGAGTAATTCCTCTGCCTTTTCATTTTACTTAACTGTTTCTTCCAAATTCGTAGAGACAGAGAAAGTTATCTATTGTGGTCTAGAAAGCGTGTTTTTATGTGGAGTGTCCCTGTGTAGACTGTGTATGTCCAGTGTCTTTGCTGTGAGGGCTGGCTTTGTTATGGACTCCAGCCACATTTTTCCCCAGGGTGTGCTGGCCTTCATCACTTTGATAAGGGGTGTGGTTGGTGTTGAAGTATTTAAAGCCTGTGCATTGTGTGAGGTGGGACTTCCTCTCTGCTCTGTGGCTGTCACCACCCTATCAGGGGTGAGGTCTGCTCCCCAGTTGTTGGAGTAGAATCCCTGAGGGTCAGGCTCAATCAGGCTCCATTCCCCTTGAGTGCAAGTGCTATGCCCCAAAGGAGGGGAGTGCTGAAACGAGTGAAGGGGTCATAGAGGTCTGATGCCCTGCCTATGTACATGTCTGTGGCTATGCTCAGCCACAGTCCAGGGTCACATCCCTTCCCATATTGTGGTCATCCCAGATCTAATGCAAGGCTGTGGTATGGAATGAGTGGAACCAGAATGTTCGCTAGGCTGGGGCTCGGGGTCTGGGCACTGTGGCTCCAGGAATTGAGGCAGTCATGCTGCTGCCAGAGATCTGGGGTGTCCCTGTGTCATTCTTCTTGCTGGACCTGTCTGCCCCAGGTCCAGCACGAAGCTGTGGTGGTGAGTGGGCAGGGCCGGAGTACTTGCTGGCTGGGATATGACTGTGGCCTGCCAGTTTCAGTGTCTCCTGTGGCACTGCCAAAGTAAGTGCCAACAGTGGCAGCCGCTACCCCATTGAGTGGGGACTGAGGCATGCTGGTTCCTGGTACCACTTGTGTGAGCACTGATAATGTCCACTGCTGCCCCACCCAGACCACACCTAGGCCCCCAGGCTATCTCTCCATAGCTAGACTGAGTCTTTTCCCAGGGCTCGGCTGGCCCAGATCCCATGCCAAGCTGTGGTGTGGAATAAGTGGGACTGGGGTGTTTGCCTTGCATGGATTAGAGGCTACAGCAAGGCAGAAGCAGCCAGTGCAGAGTTCTCTCTGCCCTGATTGTTAGGAAGCTAGCACGTGTGCATTCCTTGTGAGTAGAGTGTAGGCTTCTCCAGAGCTTCTATCTATTTCAGTGGATTTCCCAGTAGTCAAGGGGGCTTGTCTCCTCTGCATAGGATGCCGTCTGTGGCTCAGCCTCCTGGCTCCCCAGGGTGAGGGTCCACCTGTGAAGATCTTTTCATTTCAGATCCCTTCCAGGGGTGGAAGTTCTGACACTATGCCTTTTTTCTGTCCTACCTGCTTATGTGGAAATCTTTCTTGCATATAATCTTTGGTTATATAAGAGTTCTTCTGCCAGTTTCCAGTTAGTTTTATGTGAGAATTATTCCATGTGTAAATGTATTTTTGATGTGTTTGTGGGGAAAGGTGAACTCCACATTCTCCTAGCTACCACCTTGATCCAGTCTCTAGGATTGTTGTTTTTGTTGTGCGTTTGGGTCCTGCCACTCAAGAGAAAAATTTCTTCTGACTCCAGAGCTAGTGGAATACAGAAGAAGTCATCTTTTAAATCTGATACAGAATAACAGCTCCTGGTGGACAGTAGAGCAGACACCAGGGTATAGGGATTATGGACTACTGGATGTATATCCTCAGTGGCTTCATTGACTGCCCTGAGGTCCTGTACCATCCAGTATTACTTATTGGGTTTCTTTACAGGGAGAATGGAGGTATTACAGGCTGATTGTCATGGTCTAATAAGGCCCTGGTCAATTAGGCCCTGTATAACAGGGGCTATGTGCAACAAGGCCTCCTGAAGGAGAACACTGTTTTCTATTGGGCCATGTATGTCCAGGTTTTAGATGGACTATCATGGGACTGGCTCCTACAGTTCGTTCCACCCGTCCCTGGGCCCAGACCTCAGGGTTTACTCTGGAGAGATCAACTTGCTCTGTCTGGGGAGGTGTGTCCTCCGCCATTAACATTATCATCTTATGCTCTTTGTCTAAGGGGACACCAGACTCCAATTTGTCTCCCATTAGGTGGGTAGTAGCCCCCAATTTATGTAAGAGATCTCTTCCTAGTTGGGGTATAGGGCATTCAAGGACATACAGGAAGGAATGGGTAAGCATGTGTTCACCCAATTTACATTCGAATGGCTCTATGAATGCCCATTCTTGGGCCTTCCCTGACACTCCCATAATTTTACAACTCTTGGACTGAGTTTGCCTGATCTGGTATTCAGAACTGAGTAAGTGGCACTGGTGTTGACTAAGAATTCAACAGGCTTTCCCCCTATGTCCAATGTCAGTCGGGGCTCTTCAGGGGTCAATTGAAGTGCCAGGTTAGGAACCCCCGGCCCCCGTCATTCTTTATCTATTTGGACAATCTGCCTTCAATAGTAGTGGTCAGGATCTGCCATTTCCATCCCCCTTTGGGCATTCTCTCTTCCATCGTCCCTCTTGTTTACATACGGTACACTGATTGGGCTCTAGTTTCCTTGGCTTGCTTGCCATCTCTCAGTGGGGGCCTGAGGTCACTCACCAGAGTCAAGAGTCTTCATGGGCAGTTAGTCCAGATTCTTGTGCTGACCAGTTGACATTGGAGGGCAACAACCAGTAGGTAGGTCTCTGGGCCTTTTTATCCTCTGACTTTTCCTCCTCTATATTTCAGTTATTAAACACCCAGCCTTAACCAGGTGAAAGGTAGGGGTATCTGGTTCTATTTCCAGTTTCTGAAGTTTATGCCTAATGTCAGGGGCACTTTGGGAAATGAAATAGGACCTCAGGATTGCCTTCCCTTCCAATGACTCAGGGTCAGTGGTAGTATAGATTCAGAGGCATCCCCTGAGGCTCTAGGAATGCAGAAGTGTTTTCTATTGCCTCCTGATTGATTTCCTTTATCCTATTCCACTTGACAGGTTTCTTTCCTGCTGCCTGGGTTCCTTTTAGGATCATATTTTTATAATGGGTCAGCATCTGTCTTACACCCCCTTCTTCTTTGTCTCGGTGGTCCCAGTTAGGTTTGTTATCTGGGACCCCTTGACTCCCTGGTCTGCAAATAGCATGACCTGCGCTGTTTCTCTTCTCTTTGTCTGCTTCGTCTCAGGCTTTTGAAAAGACCGTGGCCTTTTCTTCCCGTTAGGAGTACATTGAGGAGGCTCTAGATGTTAGCCAGGTGGGGTCATGGATCTGAAAGCTTCCCCTAATTAGATTCAGGAACCCTTCCGGATCTTCCCTCAACCCCTTTACTATGAGTTTTCCAGTTATACAGATCAGAAGTGGTAAATGGGATGCGTATACCTGGATGAATCCTTCTCCACTGGGGACCTGCCTCAAAGGGAGTACTTTTCCTGGTGGGTTGTTGGACCCTGGCTGGTAATTAGTTCTGCTTTGTGTACTTGCTGAACTGGGATCTGGGGGGATGGGGCTGGTATGGAGGGGGCCCCTCGGGCCTGTGGCCCAAATCAGGACATATGAAGGAAGGGGGTAGGGAAGGAGCAGTAAAAGGGCTAGGGAGGGGATCAAGGAGGTTCTCAAGGGGAGAGTGAAGGACTGGTATTACGTCAGTGGAAGAGAGCCCACTTCCCTTTTGAAGGCTTTTGTTCTGATATAAGGCCATAAAAAACTGGACATAGGGAATTTCGTCCCATTTCTTTTGTCTCTGGCATAGCAGGTCCAATTGTAAAATGGTGTTCTAATTAAAAGGCCCACTGATAGGCCAAATTTCCCCATCTTCCAGCCGGTATTGGAGGCAGGCTGTATTACATAGGAAGATTAAATGTTTTCCATCAAGGGGTGACACCTGAAAAATTCCCATCTGCAGGATGCACCCTAATGGGCTATCCTTAGCTATGGTGGACGTTTGGTTCCCCATACCTTAGATGTTCTGTTTTGGATTTGTTGCCAACTACTGAGGGGGGTGGTTGGAGTGATTTGTTGGCACACAAATGCCACAAGATTTGACCCAAGTAAGATTTCTGGTTTGGGAAATTTGGAACCAGCCCCAAACTGTTGATGGATTCCTGAAGAGAAAAAAACTAGGAGGCATCCAAATGGCATGGACTCTGATATAACTGGGGGTCCCCCTTGAATGTGTAATGGGCTGTGCTTGGGATAGTTAGTCTCTCCTCAGTCAGAATGTCCCACAGGGGGTTGGACAGGCCTGCCTCTGGGCCAGAGCAGCTTAGCCATGTTAGTTCCTGAACACCTTGGTCCCTTAGGGAATGGCACAGCTGTCTGAGGGAGGACTCTTGTCTTTCCTCCTTTCAGCCGAAAAGGAGTTTTCTGACTTCCCACTAGGTGAGATCTAAAAGCATGAGGGATTCCCACAGGGTACTCACCAGATCACTGGAGTAGCTGGTATTCTGTGCTGATACCGGGAGGAGAGCCTGTGGAATCTCAGTTGGTAAAGAATCACCCAAGGTTCGCTTCCCAAGCAGAGTGGGGAGGAGAGGTCGGGCAGTGGGTGTTTCCTGTTCTTGCCAGCAGCTCACAGGGCTTCCCAGTAATGATCTTGTGAGTGGCTCACAGGGCTCCCCAGCCCAGTTCAGAGAAACTAGCACTGACCAGAAGAGGTCAAGTCCCCAGTCGCATACCTACCTTGGGACCCTTTCACATTTGGGCATCCTCGGTGCCTTTTTCTGAACTCAGATCGAGCGTCCTCATTCTGTTTTGTCAGGTGGTCCTTATTACCTGGGCCTTGTTCTGGTCTCACCTCTTGGCTCACGGGGCTGCCCACTTTCCTTTACCACACTGAATGTGACTATGGAGAATGCTACTGTTGACTCCTGGAGGTGGGCGAGGAGGGCAAAAAGCCTTGGTACAGTCACTACTGCCTTGTACAGGGGTCAAGAGGTGAGCACTGCTGGTGAGACAGCGGGCAAGACTGCCGTGGTTCCCTCTAGTCCACAGATCCTCACCGTCCCCAGGCATCTGGTACCGAGGGAAGGCCAGCCAGAGGCAGCGGGCAGATAGGCAGATCAGAGTTTCAGGCTCTGATCCCCAAGGATGCCAGAGTATGATCCCCTCAAGGGCGTGCAGTCCAGATTACTGTGGGGGCTACGCTGTGTGTGCACCCCACCCAGGTATCAGGTTGCTGGGCAGAGTTGCTTTGATTTGGGAAAGGCTGCCAAATCAAAGCAACCCGTCAGAGTGTCCTCAAAGACCAGAGTCAATCATCCTCACGTGAACCTCCTAAAGCCTCCGCTGTCCTCCTATTGGAGCCAGGGTGATCCCAGAGCCTAGTGGATAAGTGCAGGCAAAAAGACCACAGTTGGTCTCTTCATGGTCCTCAAAATTTGTTACTGCCCGGGCCCCAACAAGGATCCTCCTGCCTGGTGTAGCTTGCATCAATAGAATGAAACTGAATTCAGTTCAGAGAAAATGAAAGCTTTATTTTTTGAGCAAAGAATGGAGAAGAGAAAACTCGCTCTCTAGAACATATGCTCTCCCCGAAAGGCCATTGGTGGGGCTGCTTTATAGGGTTCTTGTCAGCAGGGAGGGGACAGTTCTTGCCAGTCAGATGCAGCCATGCTGCTCACAGCACTCCAGATCAAAGTGCCGGGTGCAGCATTTCTGCACATGGTACACTAAGCTCAAGTGTCAGGCTGAGCCATTTTACACTTGGAACTCTGGTCTGAAGTGCCAGATGCAAGACCTCTGCATGCAGTACCATATGAGCAAGTGAAACTAAACTAAGCATAAAGGAAAAAAAAAAAAGGAAATCTTGAAAACTTCTTATAAAAAGCCAGGGCAGGGACTTCCCTGGTGGTGCAGTGGTTACGAATCTGCCTGCCAAGGCAGGGGACACAAGTTCGAGCCCTGGTCCAGGAAGATCCCACATGCTGCGGAGCAACTAAGCTCGTGAGCCACAACTACTGAGCCCGCATGCCACAACTACTGAAGCTCCTGCGCCCTAGAGCCCACGCGCCACAACTGCTGAGCCCATGTGCTGTAACTCCTGAAGCCCATGTGCTCTAGGGTCCACATGCCGCAACTACTGAGCCTGCGTGCCACAACTACTGAAGCCCACACGCCTAGAGCTTGTGCTCTGCAACAAGAGAAGCCACCACAATGAGAAGCCAGTGCACCACAACGAAGAGTAGCCCCTGCTTGCGCAACTAGAAAAAGCCCGTATGCAGCAAAGAAGAACCAATGCAGCCAAAAAAAAAAAAAAAAAAAAAAATCAAGGGCAGAAAAGATTTTAATCACAACTGAAAGCCAAAAAAGCTATAAAAGAAAATATAAAAGTATTTTTTAAGTACAACAAAATATAAACCAAATTGATCAATGGGTGGTAGATCTAAAGAGAAAAAGTAATGCTATTAACAACTAGTTAATTTGTATAAAATAGCAAATACTCTTACAAATTGACAAGAAAAAGGCTTGTAATCCAATAGAAAAACATGTAAATAGACATACAAATCCAAAGAGTTGACAGACATATGAAAAGAGGTTCAAATTCACCAGCAGTCAGGGAAATGCCAATTAGAGTAACAGTGAAATACCATTGTAACTATTAGAATGGCTAAAATTAAAAAGTGCTCTAATCTCTATTGTTGATGGTGACTGAGGAAAGAGGTACTTTCATAACTGCTAGTGAAATTCTGATGTATTAGAGACTTTTTAAAAACAACTTGGCAACATATAATAAAACTAAAAATACATAAACCCACTCCATAGAAATAAAAGCACAAAAGGACATATGCAGGCAAAAGTTTATTGCTGCAATATTTGTTTTAGTTAAAAAAAAAACTGGAAAAAAAGTGAATCTCTGTCATTAGGAAAATATCAGGATAAGTTGTTGTGGCACATCCATACCATTAGTTATTATATTGTCATTTAAAATAATGAATTAGAACTTTATCAGTTGAGTTGCATGTTTTTCATGTGTATTATTGAGTGAGAAAAACAAGATGCAAACATGTGTCCAGTGTAATGCCATTCTTATAAAATCAACAGTGACAAAAGTAAAGATTATACTTAGATTATACTTATATAGAGAGATATGTGTATGTATTTATACAGGACATGTGAGGATGCTGACCATGTTATATTGGTCATCTTAAAGGCAGAGAAGGGGACATATACTGATTTGAGAGGAGGGAGAAGAGGAGAGCCAAGCAAAAGAAGACATGTAAAAAAAAAAGGCTGCACTAAAAATAAAGCATCTATATCCATTTTAAGTATATATTTTAAATTATGTATCTATCTCCATGTATTTAATAAAATTAAAAATACAAAAGTGCAGATATTTGAATATCAGTAACACTAGGAAATCAATTCTTATAAGCAGATTCCATTTTATTCTTAAGTATATTATAACCTTCAAACTATCAACTTAGATATTTCAATATTGTATTGCATTTTTTGGTTGTTTAAAACCACTCACTGTCAAAAATGGATTAGTCACTCAGCTATCTAAGAGTCTCTTTTGAACATGGTTTAGGTTGGCATAAGTTTCTGTCTTTTGTTTTTTTTGTTTTTTTTTTTTCTGTACGCGGGCCTCTCACTGTTGTAGCCTCTCCCGCTGCGGGGCACAGGCTCTGGACACACAGGCTCAGCGGCCATGGCTCACGGGCCCAGCTGCTCCGCGGCATGTGGGATCTTCCCAGACCGGGGCACGAACCCGTGTCCCCTGCATCGGCAGGCGGACTCTCAACCACTGCGCCACCAGGGAAGCCCTGTTTTGTTTTGTTTTAATAAATTTCTTTCTTTATTTATTTTGGGCTGCGTTGGGTCTTCACTGCTGCACGTGGGCTTTCTCTAGTTGCGGCGAGTGGGGGCTACTCTTCATTGTGGTGCACGGGCTTCTCATTGCAGTGGCTTCTTGTTGCGGAGCATGGGCTCTAGACATGCGGGCTTCAGTAGTTGTGGCATGCAGGCTCAGTAGTTGTGGCTCACAGGCTCTAGAGCGCAGGCTCAGTAGTTGTGGCGCACGGGCTTAGTTGCTCCACGGCATATGGGATCTTCCCAGACCAGGGCTCCAACCGTGTCCCCTACATTG
This sequence comes from Phocoena sinus, assembly GCF_008692025.1. NCBI lineage: Eukaryota > Metazoa > Chordata > Mammalia > Artiodactyla > Phocoenidae > Phocoena > Phocoena sinus. Next base: position 22,741,360 of record NC_045784.1, on the reverse strand, counting down.
GCAGGTGGATTCTTAACCACTGCACCACCAGGGAAGTCCAGGTTTCTGTTTTATAATGTTTTCTTTTAACATTCATATCTTCAGTATTCCTTATTGTGCTTCTTAAACTGTCCTTTATGTTCATTCTAAAATATGTACATCTCCCTTTCTGTGATGGTTTGATTTATCCTAATGATTCTTTCCTCAGTTCTGCCATCTTAATTTTCATCTTATCATGTTGTTTTATCACCTCTCCCTTGCTTTATTGTATTTCTGTCTTGACTCTTCAGTCAGAGCGCTGAATGTTTGGTTATATTTTCTTAAACATTCATTACAAAATATTTGGCCACACTTGATTTCTGCTCTGTGGCAACATGTTTCTAGTAGGTGTGCTTCATATGTTAATTAATGGTGATACTCTTTTTTTTTTTTTACATTTTTATTAATGGTGATACTCTTGATCTCATTTTTTTTTACATTTTTATTAATAGTGATACTCTTGATCTCATATTTTATAGTGTTTTTATAAAACTGCTGTATTAGTTTGCTTTTAAAATCTCTCATTAACATTGTTATCCCAGAAATTGTCAATAATAAGAAGATTCATACTTTTAGTTAGTCTTACTTGTCCTTTTTGTTTGGGTAGTCAGAAAAAAGTATTGAAATTTTGATAGCCTTCATCTTAGTTCAGTCTTTTTTTTTTTTTGGCCGTGCCGTGGGGCATGCGGGATCTTAGTTCCTTCACCAGGGATCAAACCTGTGCCTGGTGCAGTGGAAGCACAGAGTCTTAACCACTGGACCACCAAGGAAGTCCCTTAGTTCAGTTTTTCAATTGCAAAGTTTGGACAAAGTAGTTTACGTGCCTATTTTTCGCACTTTTTGGATTTTAATGTCTTAATTTAGTATTTAGTATTTTAGATGTCACAGATGTCTAACCACCTGTACAATTTAGAGAGTAATTAGTAATTAAATACTATTTTCAATAACGGTAATAAAGTTTGCAAAACAGTAAAACAAAATGATCAAAATGAGCTATCTGAAGAAATGTGTGTTTTAAATAAATACACTTTTATAGGGGAGTAAAGATAATTTTTCCTCTGTTCTTCTAGGTTCTTGGCTGAGACCACCCCCCTAGAATAAAAAGACAGGTTAACAGGAAAAAAACACAGGAGTTTAACAACATGTATACCTCCTCTATACATGGGAGATACTCCAGAAAACTGAGTAACTCCCAGTTATGGCCTGAGCCACCACCTTAAAGATCATCTCCAGCTAAAGACAAAAGAAGATGTTACAGGGGAGGCCAGTTATGGGAGGTTACTAGGCAAAACACAGTGTACAAAGGGAAGGTTGTCATGCAGATATAAGTTGTTGTCTTCTCCATTATTAAGAGTTTCTGGAGATTTAGAATCATCTTCTTCCTGGTATAGAGAGGGAGACACCCTTACAAATGGAGATTTCCCTTATAAATGTAAATGTTTCTTAAACTTCTAAAGAGTAACTTCTTGGTTTTCAGAGCTTCTTCTGTGTCTGCAGTTCTTAAAAATAATCATCTCAAAATAATCCTTATGCCAAAGAGACATATTTTGGGGTGGTAAATTCTGCTACCTTTCATTTTAAGAGTAAAATAAAGTAACATCCATCAGCAGAAACCTCTTGAGCATTTCAGAACTAGATTCTCTAAACCAAGAATTGGAATTGATATAAATAGCCATTACTTTTATCTCACACTGAGAGATTATTTAACTTCAGTTTTGTAATGTCAACACAGACCTCACAGTCCAGAGCTATAACTTCAAACGATTTGAGAGGAGGGAGAAGAGGAGAGCCAAGCTCTCCTCTTAACTTCTTGAATGAGTTTTTGTCATTATCCATACAGCCTTATTTTGTAGAATACAAGTCAAAGAGGGGATTTGAAATGTATCCACTTTTTAGTACCTTTATGGTCCTTTTCACTTCTCACATTCTATGGATCTCTATTGTGAAAATTTAAAGGTATTCATTTGCTCTACACAGTATTTTTCCTATTATCTGGCTTGTGATGTAATGATTAACTTGATATTCTGGTTGAAAGAATTAACATAAACCTCATACAGGAATAACTCATTTCCAAGAGAATGTGATTCAGTACAATAATGCCAACTATAATTGAATGTGTAATGCTGTTAATCAATTGAGTTGCTTATTTTCGAGCACTTATATTGGTAATGTGCTTGATGCTGAACAGAATACTCAAAGGTATCTTTCAAAAGGGAATTTATATCATTCAGTATCCTTTGATTGTTCAAATAAAGTATCAGCATATTAAGGTCCACTAGGACCATTGTCAATTATTGTTCAGAATAATGGAATTCTAATTTTTGATATTTCTGTTATTTTCACAATGTCCTAGCAAAGTCAGTACAAAATGAAAGAACATAAATCATCCTTTTCTTTACTATTTTAGCCATTTAATGCTTTTTACTTTCAGGCTACATAATCAGATTAAAATTTATTTTTATTCAAGTGTAGTCGATTTACACTGTTATGCTAATCTCTTCTGTGTAGGAAAGTGACTCATTTATACACACATATATATTCTTCTTTATATTCTTTTCCTTTATGGTATATCACAGGATATTGAATATAGTTCCCTGTGCTATATAGTAGGACCTTCTTATTTATCCATTCTAAATGTAATAGTTTGCATCTACCAACCCCAAACTCCCAGTCTATCCCTCTCCCTCCCCCGACTTGGCAACCACAAGTATGTTCTCTATGTTTATGAGTCTGTTTGTTTTGTAGATAGGCTCATTTTTGTCATATTTTAGATTCCACATATAAGTGATTTGTCTTTTTCTGACTTACTTCACTTAGTATGATAATCCATGTTGCTGCAAATGGCATTATTTCATTCTTTTTATGGCTGAGTAGTATTCCATTGTATATATGTGCCACATCTTCTTTATCCATTCCTCTGTCGATGAACATTTAGGTTGTTTCCATGTTTTGGCTATTGTTAATAATGCTGCTATGAACACAGGGGTGCATGTATCTTTTTGAATTTTACTTTTGTGCAGGTATATTCCCAGGAGTGGGATTGCTGGATCATATGGTAATTGTATTTTTAGCTTTCTGAGGAATCTCCATACTGTTTTCCATAGTGACTGTACCAACTTACATTCCCACCAGCAGTGTAGGAGGGTTCCCTTTTCTCCAAGCCCTCTCCAGCATTTGCTATTTGTAGACTTTTTTGTTCTGTTTTGTTTCCTTTTTCTTTTTTAATTTCCTCATTGTGATGAGAACTCTTAGGATTTACTCTTTCTTTAATATTTATTTATTTGGCTGTGCTGGCTCTTAGCTGCAGCATGTGGGATCTTTATTGCCGCATGCGGGATCTTCGTTGAGGCATGTGGGATCTTTTTGTTTTTCTTAACATCTTTATTGGAGTATAATTGCTTTACAATGGTGTGTTAGTTTCTGCTTTATAACAAAGTGAATCAGTTATACATATACATATGTTCCCATATCTCTTCCCTCTTGCGTCTCCCTCCCTCCCACCCTCCCTATCCCACCCCTCCAGGAGGTCCCAAAGCACTGAGCTGATCTCCCTGTGCTATGCAGCTGCTACCCACTAGCTATCTATTTTATGTTTGGTAGTGTATATATGTCCATGCCACGCTCTCACTTTGTCCCAGCTTACCCTTCCCCCTCCCCATATCCTCAAGTCCATTCCCTAGTAGGTCTGCATCTTTATTCCCATCTTGCCCCTAGGTTCTTCATGACCTTTTTTTTTTTAAGGTTCCATATATATGTGTTAGCAGATGGTATTTCTTTTTCTCTTTCTGACTTACTTCACTCTGTATGACAGTCTCTGGGTCCATCCACTGTGCTACAAATACCTCAGTTTCGTTCCTTTTTATGGCTGAGTAATATTCCATTGTATATATGTGCCACATCATCTTTATCCATTCATCTGTTGATGGACACTTAGGTTGCTTCCATGTCCTCGCTATCGTAAATAGAGCTGCAATGAACATTCTGGTACATGACTCTTTTAGTTGCTGCATGTAGGATCTTTAGTTGCAGCATGCGAACTCTTAGTTGCGGCATGCATGTGGGATCTAGTTCCCTGAGCAGATATCGAACCCAGGCCCCCTGCATTGGGAGTTCAGAGTCTTAACCACTGGGCCACCAGGGAAGTCCCTGTAGACTTTTTTTAAAAAATAAATTTATTTATTTTATTTATTTATTTTTGGCTGTGTTGGGTCTTCATTGCTGCTCACAAGCTTTCTCTAGTTGCGACGAGCAGGCGCTACTCTTCGTTGCAGTGCATGGGCTTCTCACTGCAGTGGCTTCTCGTTGCGGAGCACAAGCTCTAGGTGCGTGGGCTTCAGTAGTTGTGACACATGGGCTCAGTAGTTGTGGCTCGCGGGCTTAGTTGCTCCATGGCATGTGGGATCTTCCTGGACCAGGGCTCAAACCCGTGTCCCCTGCATTAGCAGGTGGATTCTTAACCACTGTGCCACCAGAGAAGCCCCCCTGTAGACTTTTTAATGATGGTCATTCTGACTGGTGAAGTGGTACTCAGATTAAAATTTTAACTCAGTTATAGGTAAGTATAATCATTTTAATCTACATAAGTATAATTTGTGCTCTATGTTTGGTATGGCTTGACAAAATAATGTTATATAATGTGATACTTTCATTTTGTAAAGAATAGTGTGGCATATTATTTTAAAGATTTTGTTGAGTTAAGAAATTTACTTAGTTTCCTTCAATTTAAGAATCCCCCTCCCCTCACTATATATAAGAATTTATGCTGGACCAACAGCAAATCAAAAAATGGATATCTCTTATTTGCAAAATGAATAACTCCCCATTTGTAAAAACTAAAAAAGAAAGAGTATTTTGAGAGTTTGAAAGACTGTTTAATAAGTATGATCACATGACTGGCAGGCAAAGGAGGAAATTTTAGTTTCTGTTTTATGCATTGGTCCAAAAGCATTCTTTGTTTCTCTAGAAGAAATTTTATACACCATTGGACCATATCATGAAGTAGTCACATTTAATTGTTTTAAAAAATCTTGCTATAATGTGTGCTATCCCTATAATACTTAAATGCCAAACTTTTAAATTTTCCAAATATTGCCTCAAGATCAGTATTGTATTCATGGATAGCAGGTGCCTTGGACCCATGCCGTATTTTAGCACTATGATTTAAATTTCAGTTTCCACAAACTTTTCATGCAGTGAGAGAAGCAATTGTACGTATTAATTCTCATGGGCCTTCTGTCAGTAATCACTATATACATTCTTTGTAAGAATGGGTATTACTATTTTATTATCTGACATGGAGCCCAACATGCTGAAATAGTTTATATATTTCCGTTTTTTGAAATCATTATTTTAAAATATTCTAACAATTAACATGTGTGACATTGTGGATAGGTTACTTTATTTACATAACCTGTCCTTGGTCACACTGTAGGTGTATCTATAGCTTTCCAAGGAAAATTAATGATTTCATCATTCTTTAGGCTATGCAATTGTAGATCCATTTTATAATATTAATGTCATTACCAATTCTGTGTGATATTTTGCAAACCACTTAGCTATGCATTTAAATTGTGTCTGTATGAAAAAAAATTTGCCTCACTAATTCAGAAATGTTAAAAGTAATGGAAAAACTAACTCACAGAAAACAATTTATGATCTTAGGAAAAAATGTACTTAAAAAGTACTATATGATTTAACAGTATTGTTGAAGAAAGTACTTGTTTTTAAACAATTTTTAGCTTTTAAAGGGTTAATTCATTGAGACCAGAATGCTGAGAAAACTAAAAATTAATCATTAAAGTCTTTACTATTAAGTTGTTTAACATCCTATTATATATACCCAATGATATTCAGCAACTTTTTTTTTCTTGAGCCAGTAGTATATAAGCCTTTCACCATTCTCACTTCAAACATGCAGAAGAAAATGTTTATATTATAAAAAACACTTCACAATCATAGAACTTAAGATTGTTTCACCTTAAAAATAGGGGAATGGAGTAAATTCCGTGAAAATGGTGGAGTAGAGAATTCCAGAACACTATTCTGAAACAAAAACATCTAATAAACTGGCAAAAACTGTCAGAATAAACTTTATTAAAACTCTAAAAATTAATCATAGTTTTACAACAACTGAGGAGACTACTTAATTTAAAAAGGGAGCTGACTTAGACTGGAAGAATTAATATTGTTTTAATGGCCATACTACCTAAAGCAATCTATAGATTTAATGTGATCTCTATCAAATTACCCTTGACATTTTTCACAGAACTAGAACAAATAATCCTAAAATTTATATGGAACCATAAAAGACCCAGAATTGCCAAAGCAATCCTTAGGAAAGAGAATAAAGCAGGACACATAACCCTCCCAGGCTTCAGACAGTACTGCAAAGCTACAGTAATCAAAACAGTGTGGTATTGGTACAAAAACAGATATATGGATCAATGGAAGAGAACAGAGAGCCCAGAAATGAACCCACCCACCTATGTCAATTAATCTTCGACAAAAGAGGCAAGAATATACTATGGAGAAAAGACAGTCTCTTCAGTGAGTGGTGTTGGGAAAGCTGGACAGCTGCATGTAAATCAATGAAATTAGAACACACCCCCATACCATACCCAAAAATAAATTCAAAATGGCTTAATGACTTAAAGATAAGATATGACACCATAAGACTCCTAGAAGAGAACATAGGCAAAACATTCTGTGACATAGTCGTACCAATGTTTTCTTAGGTCAGTCTCCCAAGGCAATAGAAATAAAAGGAAAACTAAACAAATGGAACCTAATCAAACTTAGATGCTTTTGCACAGCAAAGGAAACGATAAACAAAACAAAAAGACAACATACGGACTTGGAGAAAATATTTGCAAATAATGCAACCAACAAAGGCTTAATTTCCAAAATATACATACAGCTCATACAATTCAATAACATAAAACCAAAAAACCCAATCAGAAAATGGGCAGAAGACCTAAATAGACATTTCTCCAAAGAAGACATACAGATGACCAATAGGCACATGAAAAGATGCTCAACATTGCTAATTATTAGAGAAATGCAAATCAAAACTACAATGAGGTACCACCTCACAGCAGTCAGAATGGCCACCATTAAAGAGTCTACAAATAACAGATGCTGGAGAGGGTGTGGAGAAAACGGAACTCTCCTACATTGTTGGTGGGAATGTGAATTGGTGCAGCCACATGGAAAACAGTATGGAGGTTCCTTAAAAAACTAAAAATAGAGTTGCCATATGATCTAGCAATCCCACTCCTGGGCATATATCCAGGGAAAACTCTAATTCAAAAAGGTACATGCACCCCGATGGTTATAGCAGCACTATTCACAATAGCCAAGACATGGAAACAACCTAAATGTCCATTGACAGGTGACTGGATAAAGAATATGTGGTACATATATACAATGGAATACTATTCAGCTGTAAAAAATGAAATAATGCCATTTGCAGCAACATGGATGCAACTAGAGATTATCATACTAAGTGAAATAAGTCAGAAAGAGAAAGACAAATACTATATGATATCACTTATATGTGGAATCTAAAATATAACCCAAATGAACTTATTTACAAAACAGACCCACAGACATAGAAAACAAACTTATGGTTACCAAAGGGGAAAGGGGGGTGAGGGAGGGATAAATTAGGAGTTTGGGATTAGCAGATACAAACTACTATATATAAAATAGATAAACAACAAGGTCCTACTGTATAGCACAGAGAACTATATTCAGTATCCTGTAATAAACCATAATGGAAAAGAATATGAAAAAGAATATATATATATGTATAACTGCATCCTTTTGCTGTACACCAGGAAGTACAACATTGTACAACATTGTAAATCAACTATACTTCAATTTAAAAAATTGACCAGGAAAAAGAAAAGGCAAGGGAGCTGAATCTTGATAAGAGAACTTCATGGAATTTTCACCTACCTCTTACCTGGCTCCTCCAATGAGTACTGGCCTTAAGGAAGGGAGCCAGCTTTCCAGATATGGGTTCCTCATGCTAGAGAGAGCAAAACGGACCTGTTCTCAGGAAATTGTGGTTGTTTTGGCCTATCTAATGGCTCCCTGAAGGATGAGTTCAAAGGACTCCTTTTATTTCTCTAAACTCTAAACTTTCCCAGGGAGAAGGCATTTTTCTGTGCACTGTTTGTCAAAAACATTTAAAGATAAGCCACTGATGCCTGAAGGATAACAGTTGGAACAAGTCTTAGGCAAACCAAAAAGCATGGGAAGAAAGGTTAAAGAGTGAGATGCTTTGGGGGAAAGGAGCTTTGAAAAGCTACCACATATTCCTGGGAATCTAGAAGATCATATGAATGCCCAGGACTAGTTAATGCTAAAAAATATACCTGAAAGGCCCTAATCTCTCACCTCAGGCTCACAGTTCGGCTCCGTGCAAGCAGAAGTATAGGCAAAGTTGTAAATTGCCCAACTGACTGTAGAAGGCATGCTCCAACACAAACATATAGAGCCCATCTGCAAAGAATGGAGGTGTTTTATATTTTTTATTCCAGGCATTAAGGAAATCTCTGTCAAATCACTAGCTGACCAATAACCTAATTGAACAGAGATGTCAGTGACCACTCATTACAAAGAACACATATCTTAAAAAGTTCAGAAAATTAATGAAGCAAACAAACAGAAACCACAGCAAGAAGCAAAACTAAGCCATGAATGGGGGAAGAATCTGATTTCAAAGTTGACATAATATTCAAAATGTCTAGTTTTCAAAAAAAATGAGGTATGCAATGAAAAGTATGGAAAAAAGGAAATTAATAGAAACTGTACAGGAAGAAACCCGTACATTGAACTTACTAGACAAAGAACTTAAATCAACTATTTAAATATTATCAAAGAGATAAGGGAAACCAGGAACAAGGAACTGTGAGAATTATGTCTCCCCAAATAAAGAATATAAACCAAGATTTAGAAATTATTAAAATGAACAAAATAGAAATTCTGGAGTTGAGAAGTACAATAACAGAAATAAAAAATACACTAGAGGGATTCAGTAGGGGATCTGAGCAGGCCAAAGAAAGACTCAATAAACCTGAAGATAGGTCAATTGAGATTATATAATCTCAGGAACAGAAAGAACAAAATAAGAAAAATGAACAGTGCCTAAAAGACCTGTAGAACATCATCAATTATGAAAGCATACATATAATAGGAGTCTCAGAGGAGAGAAAGGGGCAGAAAGAATAACTGAAGAAATAATAAAGTTACAGTTTCCTGTCTGACATGTGAGGAGCTTAGAAGTCGTCATTCCATCCTAACAGCAAATAAAAAACTAAAAAATCAATAAATTTTGTTAGATCTGCCAGAGAGGTTAGACCACAGAGCAAACTGCTGCCCCTCTAATTGGAAAGCAGATAGGTCAATACAGAGGATCAGAACTTACCAGAGCAGAAACCTCCATGGGAACCGTGCCAGGGTAGGAAAACCTGAACTGTAATGGAAAAATTTCTTGGCAGCTCATTGTGGAAAAGTCTGAGAGTTAAAACCTCTCTACAGGGACTTCCCTGGTGGTGCAGTAGATAAGAATACACCTGCCAATGCAGGGGACACGGGTTGAAGCCCTGATCCGGGAAGATCCCACATGCCATGGAGCAACTAAGCCTGTGGCCACAACTACAGAGGCTGCGCTCTAGAGCCTGCGTGCCACAACTACTGAGCCCGAGTGCCGCAGCTACTGAAGCCCATGTGCCTAAAGCCCGTGCTCTGCAACAAGAGAAGCCACCGCAAGCAGAAGCTCATGCACTGAAACGAAGAGTAGCCCCCACTTGCCGCAACTACCCGCATGCAGCAACAAAGATCCAACGCAGCCAAAAATAAATACAATTAAATCTTAAAAAAAAAAAAACAAACCTCTCTACATTGTTGTGAATTTTACCTCCAGGAGCTCTACCAGATTGTCACAGTGAAGACTAGAAAAGAAATCCCTTTGGGTTTCCTGCAAAGGGAGGGAAAAGTAATCATTTGACATATGCCAGAGCATTCTTTTCGTAACAATGCCTCCCCTCAGAAGAAACTATATTATCAGACACTAATCTATTGGAGTTTTATCAGAGCCCAACTGATCTGGGAGAAATAAAATACCCAACTTTAGCCTTCTCTATCCTTCCATGTGGGACAAGGGAAATAAACAATTCCAGTTCCATGGAGCCATCCCGTCCAGTTTAAGAGGGGCGTGGCACTGAGAATCACTTGTGAACTTCGTAGCTAGTAGGTCAGAAGTACAGGTAGCAAACTGGGACTTGTGATTGGCATATGAAGTAGATTCAGTCATGTGGGACTGAATCTTTAACCTGGGGGATGTGATGCATTCTCCAGGTAGATAGTGTCAGAATTGAGTTAAATTTGTAGGGCAGCCAGTCACTGTCCACTGAGAATTGGAGAACTGCTTGGTAGTGTCAGAAAAACCCACACATCAAACTGGAGAAAATCAAAGATAAAGAGAAATTTTAAAAGAAGCCAGAGGAAAAACAACCTATCTGTAGAAGAGCAAAGATAAGAATTACATCTGACTATTCCTCAGAAACCACACAAACAAGGAAAGAGTGGAGTGAAATATTTAAAGTGTTGAGAGGAAAAATAGAGGATTTCTCTGTCCTGCAAAATTATCCTTCAAAAGTGAAGAACAAATTAAGACTTTCTCAGACAAACAAAAATTGAGGGAATTTGTTGCTAGTAGATTGACCTTGAAAGAAATAAAAGAGGTCCTTCACAAAGAAGGAAAATGATGTAGAATCCATATAAAGAGAAGAGAATTAGAGAAAGAATAAATGAGAGTGAAAGAAAACTTATATTTTTCTTATTCATAATTGATCTAACAGATATCAGTTCAAAACAATAATTACAACCATGTATTTGATGATTATGGCCTATGTATAAGTGAAATGAATAATAGAAATAATACAAGGGACAGGAGGGAAAAATTAGGAATACTTTGTGATTATAAGCTACTTACACTATCTGTAAAGTGATGTAGTGTTATTGCAAAGTGAACTTGGATTTGGTGTAAATGTATACTGAAAACTAGGGCAACCACTGAAAAGAAATTTTAAAAAATAATTGATACGATAAAGGATAGAAAATGGAATCACATAAAATGCTCAACTAATATTTTCCAGTTTCATTGAGGTATGAATGACAAACATACATTTAAGGTGTGAAATGTGATGTTTTGATATACATGTACATTGTGAAATGATTCCCCCAATAAAGTTAATTAACATAAAAATCACAAAAGGTGGAAAAAGTATAAAACAAAAATAAGAGAAAAAAGGGCAGCAAATAGAAAACAGTAACAAATATGGTAGATATTAACCCATTCACATCAATAATTACTTTGAATATCAGCAGTCTAAAAACACCAATTAAAAGGCAGAAAAAAAAAAAAAGGCAGAGATTTTCAGCGTGGATCAAAAAACAAATCCCAACTATATGTTGTTTAGAGAAAGAAACCCATTTTAAATACAAAGCTACACATAGATTAAAAGTAAAGGAATGAAGAGGGATATACCCTGCTAACATTAATCATAATAAAGTGGGAGTGGCTATATTGATTTCAGACAGAGCAGAGTTCAGGGCACAGAAAGTTATCAGGGATTAAGAAGGGAATTACATAATGATAAAGGTGTCAAATCTCTAAGAAGGCATAACAATCCTTAATGTGTATTTGCCTAATGAGAACATCAAAACGTGTGAGGCAAAAATTGATGGAACTGTAAGGAGAAATAGGTGAATCCAATATTATAGTTGGAGAATTCTGTGCCCCTCTATCAGAAATGGACAGAACCAGCAGGCAGAAAATCAGTAAGGACATAGTTGAACTCATCAACATCACTTATCAACTGGACATAAGTGACATCTATAGACTGCTTCATCCAACTGCAGAAGACACATACTTCTCAAGCTCACACGGAGCATTCACCAGTATAGACTACATTCTGGGCCATAAACTATATCTTCACAAATTTAAAAGACTAGAAATCACACAATTTCTGTCTCAGACAGTAATGGAATTAAACTAGAAATGAATAACAGATAACTGGAAAATCCCCAAACCATGGAGTTTAAACAAAACACTTCTAAACAACACATGAGTATAAGAAGAAATCTCAAGAGAAATTTGAAAAAAATATTTTGAACTAAATGAAATGAAAGTACAGCTTATCAAAAATTGTGCAGGTTTTTGTGTGGACATGAGATACAGGTGTAACAATTACTTTGCAAACTGTGTTCAAATGTAATGGAAAAGGGCCCAGAATACCTATCTTACCTCTGCCAATGGAGAGTTTCTTTCTAGTTTATCCAGGATTCAAAAGTCATTTTGCCCTCCAAGCTTAAGTCTCTCAACTCTGAGACACACCATGTGAAGAGCTGGCCCTTGTTCCTCACTCCCACTTAACTCCACATGACATAGCTAAAGTTAAACTTTAATCTGAAGAACTTGCAGTTTCCCAAATGGATGTACCTTGGAGCATTTAAACTGCGTTTATCTGGACCTCAACTCCCTCACTCTCTTTAGTTGTCTCTCTGGTTTACCATATATCTTACCATCTTCCTTGTAAGATTACTGCTGCTAGACACAAAGATCCTAGCATCCCCAGAAATAACACAATGTATTCCAAAGAGCAGATGCCCAATTAATGTTAAGGGAATAAATAAGCCAGGGAGCATATTATCTAATTTATTAAGATTTAATTTCTCCTAAATTCTTAAGCTAAACAAATCCAGGTATGTGTCATTTAATTTTTACTGAATAACAGACTAAAGATAAGGAAGAGATGAATTGGTAATCTTTTACTTTATTTTGCTCTATTTCTTGATGCCAACAATTTTACTACTGACTTATTTCACTTTTCTAAAGTAACACCTATTCCAATGCCATGTTACCCTATTCCAGATCAAAAATAAGAGTGAATGTTTCCCAATTTGATTCACAAAATATAAAAACTCCTTGCAAACTTGATACACAGCAGTAAATGTATAAACAAGTGATTCACAAACTTATACTCAGAAGCTATTTAAACCATCTATTAATAGAGACGACATTTGAAAAATAATGAAAAGAGAGACAAAGAGACAGAGATACAGAGAGACAATGAGAAAAAGAAATGAAAATCTCCAAATAACCACATAAACAGGAAAATAAAGATGATACACATCCATGGTGAAGGAAGTGATCTCCAGGGAGTTGGGATGCTCTAAGTCAGGGAGACAGCAGGGGATAGGGGCTGTCTGCTCCACTGAGAGCAGAGTGTAGCCCTTAGAGGAGCCGCAGAGAAGAGCTGGTCAGCAGGTCAGGTTCCAGAGTTGGAAGAAGGACACACTGGGGAAGTCCCGGGAGAAGGCTGCTGTAATGGTAGAAAGAACTGGAGCTGGACAAAATACCAGCTTCTAGACAGTTAGCTCTCAGTAAGATCCTAGGAAAATGAAACCCAGGGACAATCCCCAAATATTGATTTATTCTCATGTTTACTCTTCCCTTCAGTAGGCCTGCTTTTAGCACTTTGGCTACAAGTGCCTTTTTATTGCTTGAGATATTTTGGAATAGTGCAAAGAAAAGTGAATTAAGAGACAGGTCTGCCTCAGGCTGGGAGCAGTGTAACAGTGTGGCCTCTAGACAAATTCAGACCAGGGGTCTATTCCCAGCTCTGCTAATAACCAGTCTTGTGAACTTGAAAAAATTGTGAGTTCTTCATCTGCCAAGTTTGGTAAGCCCTATCTTATAAGACTGTTGCAATGTATGTACTATATATACCACATGGCAAGAGGACTAGCAAATATCACCCACTGTTTAAAGAATAGCAGTTATTAATATTATTTTGATCTCAGATTATCAAAATTCACCTCCCTTGGAATTTTTTTTAATCCAGAAAATTTCAAACAATATACAATATTCTTAAAAAAAGAACACTGAATCGACCAAAAATTCTCTCTAGTTGGTGAAACTAACGTTCCCAATTAGAGTGTTTATCATTTAATTCAGATGTGGAGTTGTTTTCCCCAGCTGGATGCAGCTCAAGCTCCTAGATTGGTGTCAAAGAACAAGTCCTACCATCCCTTCCAGGTGCCCTTCCATCCAAACCACCTCTGTTTTCATTCATTATACCCTCGTCTAAAAGCTATCCCTCACTTGAGAGTTTGCCAAACTATACTCAAGATAACCTAATTAAAATGCCTTTATAATGGAGCAGACTCTAGCTCTCTCAGTTTGGGGCAAAGAGTCTCAGCACAGTGGTTTCTTGGCGTCTCACCTAAGGGGACATCCCCGTTATTTTTCAGAAACTCCCTGGAGACAATGTGTGTAGAGCACCTAGTTTGCACAATCTGTGCTAGAACAAGAGCAAAGGACACCTTCCTTTCCTGCCCCAGGTGGAGATTTTTCTATGGTTTACCCACAATCCCAAAGTAACTTGTAGCAGCAGTTTTCCATTATAGACCGAATGTTTGTGTCCCCGCAAAATTCATATGTTGAAGCCCTAACCACCGCCCCCACCCCCACCCCGCCTCCATACGATGGTATTTGGAGGTGAAATCTTGGGGAAGTAATTAGGTTTAGATGAAGTCATGAGGACGGGGCACCCATGATGCAATTAGTGGTCTTAGAAGAAGAGCGAGAGAGACCAGAACTCACTCTCTCTGCCATGTGAGGACAGAGAGAAGGTTGCTGTCTGCAAGCCAGGAAGAGAGCTCTCACAAGGAATGTGAACTTCCCAACTTCCATAGAGAAAAATAAATGGCTGTTGTTTAAGCCACCCAGTCTGTGGTATTGTTATAGCAACCTGAGCAGACTAATAGAGGGTTTTTTCTGTCAACTCTGAAGCATACTGTTGGAGGGTTTGGCCTCTACTCACCACTTCCAGGACCTCAACTAGCCCACCACACAATGGAAATGAAAATTACATTCCACTGAGGACTTGCAGTTTCCTAAAGTCCCAAACTGCCTTGCTCAGGAAATTTACACTTAACTGCTATCATAAGGAACACCCTCTCCTCACCCATTCTTTTTACTTTACCTATAGGTCATAGAGAATATTCCAGTATCTTAATCATATGAGTGCAACTCACAGGCTCTAAAATTCTATGAGTAGAGGCTGGATTTTCTTTCTTAGCATCCCCGGTACTAACACTGAACCTTCCAAAGAGCAGATACTCAATGTTTGGTGAATAAAAGAGCCAGTAAACACAAGGTGTAATTTATTAAGATTTAATTTCTCTTTCTTGAAGAAGCTAAGAAACTCAGAGTATAAATCAATTATTTTTACAAAGCTAAAGATTAAAAGGAACAAGGAAAACTAAGATTGATCATGTTTTACTTTTTTTTCTATTCCATTATCCTAACTTTTACTGTGGGATTCTTTCACATTTCCAAGAATATAATCCCTATTGTGATGTTATATTTTCTTGTCTGGGGGATAAAAAACCTCAGACTTCAACAGGGGTGGGAAGATATTGCTGGGCATGGCCCTGGAAGGTGCACTGACTGGCAGTAGTGTCAGCCCTGGCTGCATCCATGGCTCTGGCTTTCTCTTCTTCATCTCGCGAAGCTTCTTTGTAATAAGATGGAAAGGCGCTGGGAACTGTGTCATTGACCTTTGCCAAAAATTCCAGGACTTTCACCTTGCTGGTTTCAGCGCGGGCTCTCGGGCCCCACAGGAACTCATAGCGCAGAGGATCACTGTTGGGCACCTGACGGTACTCCAGGTACTTCAGCCTCACTAAATCTTTGGTGATGAGCTTCCTGGGCTCCCCAGAGATGAAATGTTTCCTTCCAGCATACACTCGCATCATACTCAGGAATTTCCAGATGTCTTCCGCAGTGGCACAGTTGCCCTTCATGAAGATCATACCCAGGAGATTCATCAGGAGACCGGTCTTGGGTAACCCCCTTCCACCACGCACCCTCCCATTGTTGGGAAGTTTCAATTTGCTGACAAGATCATAGCAGTGACTGGTTGAGTCGACTTCCTTCACATCTACTGCAAAGACTATCTCAGTGCGCTCAGAGGCTCTCTTGAGAATCTCAGCAAATCGGTCGTGGTAGCTTTGGTGGACAATCTTCAGCATATCTTCCTTCATAATGGGCTGTTTCATTTTATACTTGTACAGAAGGAACTGCTGCTCCAACAACCCAGCTTTCCTGGTTAACAAGACAGTTCCCGAGCTCTCAGTGAAGGATGGGACCTCATAGGCGCTTGCCCTATCCTCATGTTGGCTGTTGGAAGCTTCATCAGATATCGTGTAAGAAATGCCTGCAGAAGTAGTGGTAGTTGGTGCTCTTTGAGGCTCCTGGGCAGTGCTACATGACCCAGCAGTAGGCAGACTTTGGGTAATGCCTCCACACTGAGGAGAGGAGGTGGTAGTGGACTCCTCTTCTGCTGCTGCTATGGCCTGGGCACCCCCACAACTCGGTCTCATCTCCGGCCTGGTGGCGTTCATCACCAGCATGGGCCTTACTCTTCTGACTCTGAGGCATGGTCAAGGACAGCAGGAAGGAGTATAGACAGGAGGTCAGAAGATGTGGACACCTGGAGGGAGGAGAATAAGATGCTATTAGCACCTTCAGTGGGGAGATTCCTCCCTGGCTTTAACCAAGGCCACCTCTGCAGGGTCCTTGAGGGCACTGCTCTAGGCCCCCTCAAGGCTTCTGTTTTGGTCACCCTGTCCCCTGAGAACCCTGTGGAGGATGTTAGAACCTTAGACTGCAGCCTGCCAGCCCTGCCTGGGGTGTACTGGAATAACAGCCGGGGCTGCCAGTCGGAAGCCTCTGTTGTGGGATGTGACAGTCTTCTCAGTTTACAGTCAGGATCATCGTGTCAACTGTTGGCAAGTCCAGGGCCCCCTCTATTCTGGTGCTTTGAAGTTGACACCTCAAACCAAATCCAACACTTCCCTGAGACCCCAGAGGAGGAAGTAAAGGGGTTCCTTATCCCCTCTCTCTGTCAGGGGTCACCCAACTGAGAGCTGTGTGGAGCCCTCTCTGTCATGGGCTGCTTGGGTGCTCAGTTGTCGTTCAGGATACTCACCTGTTCTCTAGGTAGTACCTGGTACACCTCCCTTCTGCTGACTGGTGGCTGCAATTCATACTAACTTTATACTCTTCTCTCTTACATTTGATGTAAATAAGTGAGGGTGATCCTCAGCCTGACAGCCCTGCCCTGAACCTTCAAGTTCTGAATGCAAAGGTGGGGTCTAGATTTTTTGTTATCTATTCAATGATTGGTGATCCCTTCAGTCTTTCCCTTCCTTTGACCCTTGGCATAGTCTGGGACTTCTCTCTTCCTGCCAGCGTCTCCTGAGACACGCCCCACCCCAGGAGGATATGAGGGTTCCCCCAGTTGCCAGTGGTCTCCAAGGCTGAGAATAGGAGATGGATTCTCTTACACCCTAGGTGTGGGTGTTCCCCCCAGACAACTAAACTACTGGAAAGATCTGGAAATCCTCCTACTGTGGGGGATAAACTATCCCTTATAAACAAAATCTCTCACCCCCCACCTCCCGCCTCCCCACCACCCTCAGCCTTCCTGCCTCCCACCCCCCACCCCCGGCCTCCCCCATCCCCCAATTCCCCACCTCCCTCCATCCCCCCACCCTCCCCTCCCCGTGATACCATAGGAGAAAATGAGTGTCAGTCATCACATCACCAGTTGAACAGACACCACAGGCTGCCAGCAGGGTGGGAATTCCCTCAGTCCTCACATAGGGTTCTTATCCTGACTCCTGGCCATGCTTGGGATGCTTTCCTCTGCTAACTTGAGGCCCCTCCCCTCAAACCAACGCCCTCACATCTGAGACCCTCCTCTCAGAAGTAAGCCTGATAGCCCTGCGTGGGGCTTCCCAGGCTTGACGGAAGCCACAAGTTCTGTGCCACTTCACTGTTCTGGGGTTGAGGTCCCCTCAGACCTCACTCAGAGTTCCGTCTTTGAAATCCTTCAGGGCAAGGCCCTCAGCTTCCTGATCTATCAAATAGGAAAGGAAGGCTTCCTTCCACCTGACTGCCATGCTTGGGTCCTCTGAGAGTGGCAAGCAGGGCCTCATTGGGACTTTCCACCTAAGTTTCCTCACCCAGACTCTCGCTAGCATCTTCTCCTCCGTTTGCTGAACTGGGGCTGCCCATGTAAACCAAGGCCCTCATTGCCCTGAAAGCCTCTGGACCAAAATCTCCCTCAGCCTGACTGCGCTGCACAAGGCCTCCCAGGACTTAGAAGAGGAGCGAGGTTTTGGAGGGGAGGCAGGGGGTGGGGGATGTTTCCCATTCGTCATACAGGCTCCTCACCTCGACTCGGTTCCTGCTAGAACCTGGAAGTCCTCACCCCTGAGGCTGCTCGCCGCAGGAGGCAGTCTCTCACCTTCCTCAGGCTCCCTAGGAGGAAGTGAGCGCTACTCCTCACCTCACCACCGACAGGGCCTCGATCTCTGGCGCCCCCTCTGTTCTGGGGTGGAGGGCACCCTCAGTTTCACACAGGATTCTCAATTATACTCCTTTCAGACCCTTGGGAACTTCCCTCTGCCACTGTCCTTACTACAAGGTCCTCACCTCCTGAGAATTTCCTCGCAGGAGGCTGCCTGATGGCATAGGTCTAAGATCAGGCTAGGGAAAGTCTCTGCAAGACTCCCTACACTACTGGGTGGTATTCTCCTCAGTCATCGTTCATTTAGGTCCTCGTCTCAGCTCCTGTCTCTTTAATGAATGGTTTCCTGGGAAGTGCCACATCCCTGCAAACTTCTGAGTACTCTCTCCACTGTAAATCTTACGGACGGTCGGTCTGTGTCTCAGAAGATGTGAGATGGGGAAGCTGAAGAGCAAGGTAGAGGACTCACATAGGAGGTGAGCTTTCAGAGAGAAAACAAAACATGTTGATTATTTCTCCTCTACCACCCAAACTTGGCTTCTAATGTAACTTCTGTTCTGCAAGGCTTACATACTACAGGAAATGGGCTGAGCCTGATAATTTTGTGAGACCCCATGTTTCAAGGTTAACTGACACTGCGTATATAGATGATCACATTGTTACCAGATAGTATATCCTTCCTTTCATTATTCATATCCTTCATTTATTTTGGTTTTCTTATCGTCCTGGCTATGTCTTCCAATCCAGTACTTTGGGCACAAACTTTTTTTTTTTCTTCAATCACCTGAGATATACTATGGAGTAGTGAGAAGAAAAGTGAATAACGATACGCAAGGTCAGCTTCAGGGTGGGAGTGGTGGAACAGTGTGTGCCCTACAGAAATTTAGACCAGGAGTCTAGTCTAGCTGTGTCACAACCTTGTGAACACGAGAATATTGCAAGTTCTTCATTTGCCAACTGAGTTTGATAAACCCTATCTTGTATGACTGTGGGAATGTATATATTGTGTATAAAGCACCCATCAAAATGACTAGCAAATATTGGGTGTTTCATGAATGGCAGTTACTATTTTTACCTAGACAATATCACCCTCCTATGTAGGAATGTTTTCTTAAATCCAGCATATGTCAGAGAAAATGCAATGCTCTCAGACAAAACACTACCAAATCAGTCAAAAATTTGCTTTAGCAAGTGAAATTAAGTATCTTGTCCGCATTGGAGCATTTATTATTTAATTTTAGTGTGGAGGTGGTTTTTCCCCCCACCTGGATGCAACTCAAAGTTCCTAGAGTTTTGTTATGCACTGACTCTTTCAGTCTTTTCCAGCTGCCCTTCTATCTAAACCACGTCCATTTTTATTTTTGTTTCTTCCCCACCAAAATCTAGCCCTCTCTTAGAATTTGCCAAATTATACTCAAGATAACCTAACTAAAATGCTCTTTTAGTGCATTGGGATCTGGCTCTACCAGTTCAAGGCAGAAAGTGTCAACAGAGTGGCTCCTGTGAATCTCACCCATTGGGGCTCAAGGCTGCCCCAAAATGTGCCACAAAGGCATATTGATTACCTTATATTACGGTTACTGAAGAAATGACCAACGTAGGAGGGACAGTGTGACACTCCCTTATGTCTCTCTGAAAGCAGGAAATCTCTCATGTGAAAGATGCACTCCCTGCATCGGGAGGTAGAAGGGTACCCTTATAGCCAGAAATAGGGAATTCAGGCAGAGAAGCCTGTGTAAACAAACCTTGTTACTTCTTTAATTTACTACCCCAAGCCCAAATTCTGTTTAGATTCTTCACTAATTGAGCACTCAAAATGTAAGTTTATTTGTCCTGTCCATTCCTCAGAACTTTATTGTTTTTTCATCTAAAAATATAAAAGCTGCCCTTTTTTGGCCACTTCTTAGGTCCCATTTCTAAGAAACCTCCATGTGCATGAATTACAATTTGTTTCTTTTTCTTCTGTTAATCTGTCTTGTGTCAATTTTGTTATTAGTCCAACCACAAGAACTCAAGAGGTGTAGAGGGGTAAATTTCCCCCTCCCTGACAGTTGGCAAGCCAGGCAGGAGGCTTCCCATCCTGAGGCTGCTGCAGCTGAGAGATCCTGGGACATGTGATAAAGGCCGCAGAAGGTAAGATTTCTTACCATGTCAGCCTCCCAGATTGCTGCCTTCAAGCTCTGATGGAAGGGAAAGTAGTGAAAGTCCCTTGTTTTCTCTCTAAATTTAGCAGGAGAAAATATTTGTGTAGCTAGTTCCTTAGACTTAGGAAAACTTTAGGATTCTGTTCTTCTCAAACATGGTCACTGTTTTACTTAGTCTATGTTGTGTCATTTGTCATAAGGAGAAAACCATAGGGCAGTACAGTAGGCATAGATCCTCTAAGCCTGCTGTTCAAGCCAGCCTCACAGATTGTTAACAGCTGTCACCAGACCCGCGTCTATTTAGACAAACTTTGCTGTTGTTCCTCTATGTAAAAACGAGATGAGGTTTTACCTTCCGTCTTCTTTTATGTCTTGAGAGCCTGGCATTTTGCCCAGTGAGAATATTCTCTCTGGTCTGTCATCCAGAAGGTACATTTACTGGGGTGTATCTGGTGGTTAGTTGAATAGACTGGGGTTCCAAGTCATGAAGTTAGCAGCACTCTCATTGTCTGGTTGTGCCAGCTCTCAGAGGAGTTTGTCATAAGGGGTCCTGGCCCATAAGGGGCATTTGTCATCTCAACTTTTATTGCTTGTTAGTACTGGAAAAGCCCCATTCCAGTAGTGCCTGCCTGGTGCCATAAAATAATGGGTTTATGGCTGGAGTGCCCCACATTTTTGTGGGACACTAGAGAGATTGTTTTCACTATACCATTCGTACCACTTGTAGCAACAAAGGGCTTTTACTTTTTTAGGCTAACTCTGGGAATGAACTTTCTGGATCTCGTGAGGGCTAAATAATCTCTTGTGATATATCTCTTGCATTTTTGGTTAAGCAGTAAAAAAAAAATGCTTATTGGTTTGAGTTGCTGTTTGCAATTAATATAAGATCCTACTTGCCAATGGCCAGATGATGGATCCTTTAAATTGGCTGTATTCCCATATGAACCGGTTTGCAAGGCAAAAATAGAGACATAGACATAGAAAACAAACGTATGGACACCAAGGGGGGAAATTGGGGTGGAATGAATTGGGAGATTGGGATTGACATATATACACTACTATGTATAAAATAGATAACTAATGAGAACCTGCATAGCACAGCAGGGACTCCACTGTACAGTAGAAACTAACACAACATTGTAAAACAACTATACCCCAATAAAAAACAAGAAAAATAAATAAATAAATAAATTGGCTGTATTTAAAAGGAAAAAATTCTGTGAGAGCTCTCGTCATAAACATCTCTCATATTGGTACTTATGGGAGGATCAAATTGAAAGGAAAAAAATTATAATGAATATTAAGAAATTCCTTATTATGACGAAAGAAATTAAAATTAAAACAAAAATCCAACATAAATTCCGCTCTTAAAAATCACCCTGTTTCCTCAGTAGTTTTCCAGGACCTCCTACAAATAATCCGGGCACAGATCAGCTGGAGTCCAATATTCAACGGCTAATAGAAACAACTGTCTTTGTCTTGTAAATCTGTATAAAATCAGAAATACAATTCTAGAAACAAGTCAAAGCGCACCTAACTTTACCCGTCCCAAGCCCTCACCCATCCCTCTTAAAATGCTTGTAGATATTATAAATCATCAGGATATTAGAGTAAAATTGTCCTTAAGAAAAAAATTAATAGTGCTTACTCAAAGGCTTATGATAATAGACAAATATACTCCAAAACTCCCTAGGAGAAAACTTACATTTCCTTCCCTGCCCCTTAAAATTATGAGTCTGGATTAGCTTAGTCTGTAGAACTTAAAAAAAAAAAAAGAAGAAGAAAAGAAGGAAAGGGACCTCTTCAAACACAAACTGCTAAAAGACTCTTACCTGAACAGTCTCCTTAAAATCGCTTGTCAAGGGCAAATACAGATCTTAAAAGTCTTCTCCACAAATAAAAAAAGACTTTAGCCATCTGAATGAGTACACTTAATTAATTCTGTTATTTATAAACTAGTGAGTTTTGTATTGTACCTGATTCATGACTAAAGTTTTAAAATGAAAACTATGAGATCTCTGGTTTTGTCTGTCTATATGTCTACTTTATAAATATGGTATCTTTCTACCTCCAGATTATGTTGCCAAAATCGTTATTTGTAAAAGAGCTCTAATTGGCTTAAACAAACTAGTACTTATATAAAAATTGTTAAAAATATAACAAAAACTAACCCAAAGTTTCTCACGTTCACATGATCTAGAATAATCTTTAGTAAATATTGTAAAAGCTAATTTTAAGCTTGTTGATTTAATTAATACGGGTATATCTTCAGAGTTAGCATAAAATATAATGCAGAAAAACAACTTTTTGTTCTACTGGGTTTACTAGCTAATGTCTCTTTTGCAATGTTTGTCAGAAAACACACAAACAAAACAGACAAAAGACCTTAGGATAATGACTGAATGCTTTAATGACTCATGAAATTTTCATGAGTAATCTAAGTATGATTATTTAAGAACAAAAGAATTAAATAGGTGTGAAATAAGAGTGTTTAGGTGAACTTTTTAACAATAATTGTTTTGTGGTTTGTCTACCTAAATAGTTTCCTAAATCTCTTTGGTAATTTACACTCTTAGAGTTTTGCTAAGTTAAATTAAATGATGAGAATTCATTGACTGTTTAGTCATTTCCAAATAAGATAAAATACTAAAACATTAACTGCTGAGCAAGTCTAAGTTTGCATATTTTTTACCTCTTACTACAGAGACTAAGTATGTTTGGGTTTATTAATAAATATACCTTATGCTTTATTGAAAGATTATTCTATAAAGTAACATATATTTCTAGAAATTATAAAATGTGTTTTTAAGTTTGCCAAGCCACAAAATGTTAATACAGTTCAGAATTTTTACTTCTTTATTTTCACTAAAAAATTAAGATTTCAAAGGATTAAGAATTCTAATTAATATATTGGTTAAAGCTACCCGATATAGCAATAGAAATGGGATATGTTTTGGGGTAAGAAAAGTTATAGGGTACAGAGATGTGTTTGTTAAGGAAAAAGAAAGTGATTTTCCGTAAGGCTGGTTATTTCTAAATAGGAAAGAAAACAAGGCACAAACTAAAATGGACATAGAAAATTGTAAGTTTTGTGAAAAAAGGAATCTTTGGAAAGGAATTTTATGTGTGGTCAGGACTAAATAAGATTGGAATCAATTTAATTAAGTAAATGAGCTTAAGTATCAAAAGTAAACTGGTACAAAATTGGAATTTGGTTTTATCTCTGTTAAAAGGACAAAGGTTTTTTTTTGTTTGTTTTTTTCTATTGGTCTGCTCTTGATAAGAAGAGATTATGAAAGGTTTTTCTTTACCTTGAAGGAATCTGACCAAAAAATATATATAGTGTCTTGTCTTATCTTTATCAGGTCTTTGATTGCTTAAGTAAACGTAGTCCTCTGGGTGTTAAAAGAGTGAAATTTTGCTCAGAACCATATAACCTTCTATATTTGCCTATGAAGTCTTTGTTACTTTGGTTAAATGGATAAATAAGCATTGTTTCACAGTGACCTATTTGACTAAGTGTTTTAAAGCCTCTGATATTTTTGGCAAGCTTCCCCCAAATCAAATTCTATATGAAGTCTTTTTGACTTAGAACTAACTTTGAGATATGAGTTATTTCAGAGGGCCTCTGAAATATCTCAAAGATTTGTTCTCTTTCCTTATAAAAAGAGAGATATTAAACTAATTAGGAGTATTTGTTATGTTAAATTACATGGGAAGCATTGTCAAATAAGAAGTAACAAACGTTAAGCCTTTTTTATGTTGTGTTTGTATAGGTAGGTATTATAAGTGTTCCAGAAATTATGTGAAACTACTGGAAGTCTTATATGTCCTGGCATAAAATGTTGTCTGTCACCAAAATTGAAGCTCACACTAAAAGGACTAAACCCAAGTATCAGGGAAACACTGAAGCTGACTTTTATGCACAGGCAGCAACAAAAAAAGAATCTGTAAAGATTGTGGCACGTGTGGATAAAGTCCATTTTGCTTCTGCCAAAAAATTGACCCTTAATCGCCAGACTTTTGCCATCCTGATGTCCGTTTAACATAGCAGCAGTCTGCCCCTGAATTGGAGAAATTAAATTGGTAAACAATAGCTATAAAATAAATAGCCGGGGCTATGAGAAACCCAAGATGGCCCCTTGGTTCCTCCCAGCTTTCTGGCAAACCCCCCCCATTTAAGATAACTCAAATTATAAATAGACATTGGTAGGAAGATTTCTATAAAACTGTGCAAAAAGTTTACCAGCAATGTCTGACCTGGCAGGTCCATAACCCTGGGAAGAAAAAAAAAAAAAAAAAAAAGATTTTTGTCCCCCAGAGGCCTGAAGACCTCCTTTTGCTGGACCCTTTGAACAGCTGCAACTGGACTTCATTTATTTGCCACTTAGTGTGAGTCATCAAAATATTCTTGTTATTGGGCTTTCCTGGTGGCGCAGTGGTTGAGAGTCCGCCTGCCAATGCAGGGGACACGGGTTTGTGCCCTGGTCTGGGAAGATCCCCCATGCCGCGGAGTGGCTGGGCCCATGAGCCATGGCCGCTGAGCCTGCGCGTCCGGAGCCTGTGCTTCGCGACGGGAGAGGCCACATCAGTGAGAGGCCCGCGTACCAGAAAAAAAAAAAAAATCTTGTTACTGTATGTATATTTTCTGGATGGGTTGAAGCCTTCCCTCGCTGCAAATCTGATTCTCTCACAGTGGCAAATAAACTGTTTAGAAAATGTGTTCTCCACTTGGGGTATACCTTTTAAAATATCCAGTGATCAAGGCACAGATTTCCCTGGGCAAATCAGACAAGCCTTAACAAAAACCTTGCAAACTTCTTGAAATTATCACTGTCCCTATCACCCACAGTCTTCAGGGAAGATCGGTAGAACTAATGGAAAAACTGGACTCAAGCAGAACAAGAATTAACATGGTACCGAATGAACTGATGAATATGATTATAATTTTCATGATTTCTTTGTCTGAAATATTACTGATTTTTTAAAATCTTTCATTTTCCAGATATAAGGAAATTTTTAACACTTATAGCAATTTGATAAATTATACCTTTGTAAATAGAATTTAAACATTTATCTTTTTGTCCCTACCTGATCACTCCAGAATTCAGAAAGTCTCAGTGAGTATTCTTATTTTCTTGGCAAAATAGTTATATGCACAATTGAATAAGAATCTGTTCTTATAGCAGGACACAATTGGAAACATTGGTTATATTACCAAGACTTTGATTGGAATGCCATATTTGACAGAGATACATGTACACTCAGATATGACCAGATAGCTTGAAGGAACTAAGGTCGACTTTATGGAACCATAAAGCCCCTTGAAAAAACAGCCTGGGACTTTGCTGACAGAGTTCCCAGCAGCTTCCCAGCAGCCTTACCAGGTGAGTAAGGAAGGCCACTTCCTGGCAGGTACAGGAGCCTCAGGATATTTGGGGAACTTCAAGAAGAGAGGAATTCACCCAAATCTCTAGGTATAAAAGGAACTCTGACGACAAGTCTTTGGTGTGGCTTCCTAGCCTTGAGAAGCTATTAAAATTTCACTCTGGAGATTCCTTATGAAAACTTCCAGCAAAGCAGATTTAAAAGAGCCTATATGGCTAATTGCTATTCTTGCTGGACTTAACATAAATAATCAGGCCAAGTTTATTGAGTCTAGACTTATTTTGCAAACAAATTAGTCTTAATTTTGCTTTCTTTGGTAGAGAAGAGGGAGATTTTAGAGAGAAAAATTGTTTCAATAGAAACTATACTACGCACTTGTGAATATTAGATTCTAGTGCTATTACTTTTCCTTGAGGTTTTGTCATTTACCTTTAAACTGGACTGGATCCTGAATTTTTCTAGTTTCCTCCAATATGTGGCTGCAACTCTCTAACATTTCCTATTTTCTCTCATTATTTTGATGTATCTGTGGGGAGAAGGTGAGCTCTATGTCCTACTCCTCTGCCAACTTGACCTGCTCCCCTCTCCCATCCTTTTGACTTGAATCATTGAGAACTAAAACTGTTCTTTTCCTGAAGCCCTGCACATTGAAGCTAGACGACTTGATATAAACATCAGAGAAATTGCCACAACAGCTCATATTTAAACAATCTTCATGCCAGTTGCTGTATGAGCCACTCAGAAAGTTAACCTGAACACCCAGTGACATCATCAGAGACATTTCAAACTGCAGTAGATGCTTCGAACCTGACACCTAGAAATCTTCTTGACTGACTGCCCCCTGGGTTCAGAAACTGGTTTATAACCAGCTCCAATCATTAACCTTTGTTTTTCTTTTGTTTCCGTAGAAATGCCTCTTAGTAAATACCTGATATTGCTTGCACCATAGACCTAGCTTTGGGAGCCCATCTGCATCATTGCCTCCTGAAATGAGGTACAACAATTTAACTGAACTGAACTGTTCTCAGAACTAAGAAACTGGTTCAATGAAATGGAGGGCTCTACTAACCCATTCTCTGTCTCCACAGTGACCAGTTCAGCTCTTAATATGTGAAACTTCCAGGGAAGTTTCAGAGGAGGGAACTGTTAAGGCTTAGGGCAGGTTGCCCCCAAATATACCACAATGGCATATTGATTATTTTGAATTAAAGTTATTTAAGAAACAGCCAGTGCAGGAGGGGCACTCCGACCCTCCTTTCGGTCTCCCTGAAAGCAGGAAATAAATCTCTCATGTGAAAGATGCACTCCCTGCATCTGGAGGTAGAAGGGTACCCTTATAGCCAGAAATAGGGAATTCAGGCAGAGAAGCCTGTATAAACAAACCTTGTTACTTCTTTAATTTACTACCCCAAGCCCAAATTCTGTTTAGATTCCTTACTAATTGAAGGAATTATCCAAAATGTAAATTTATTTGTCCTGTCCATTCCTCACAAGTTTATTGTTTCTTTGTCTAAAAAGTATAAAAGCTGCCTGCTTTGGCTACTTCTTAGGTACCATTTCTATGACACCTCCGTGCACATGAATTACAATTTCTTTCTTCTCCTGTTAATCTGTCTTGTGCCAACTTTATTAGTCTAACCACAAGAACTCAAAGGGGTAGTGGGGGAACTTCCTCCTCCCTGACATACCTCAAGGCAGTTAACCCTTATTTCTCAGAAACTCCCTGGAGACAATGTGCATAGAATACCTGTCTGTGCACTGTATTCTCCTGCATTGAGATAAGAGCAAAGACACCTTAGATTTCTGTCTGTTAGGGGCTTAATTGTGTCCCCCAAAAAATTCATGTTGAAGGCATAAACCCCAGTACCTCAGAATGTGACTGTAGTTGGAGATGAGGTCTTTAAAGAGCTGGTTAAATTAAAATGAGGCCATTAGGGTGGGCCATAACCCAATCTGACTGGTGTCTTTATAAGAAGAGATTAGGACACAAAAGGAGAGACCAGGGATATATGCACACAAAGGGACAGCCAAGTGAAGAGGGTGGCCATCTGCCAGCTGAGGAGAGAGGCCTCAGAGGAAACCAACCCTCATCTTGGACTTCCAGCCTCCAGAACTGTGAGAAAATAAATTTCGGTTGTTTAAGCCACCCATTCTGTGGTATTTTGTTGTGGAAGCCCTAACAAATCAATACACTGCCCCAGGTAGAGATTTCTTTCTGGGTTATCCTTTTACTTTCCCGTAAGTCATAGAGGGCATCTCAACATCTTGTATGACTGCAGCTCCTTGCTTCTAAAGTTGTATGGGCATAGGCTGGGTCTTTATCTTAGCATTGCCAGTACTAGCACAGAGCCTTTTAAAGAGTAGATGCTTAGCTGACGTTTGGGAAATAAAAAAGAAAGTGAGTAAGAGGTCTAACTTGTTAAGATTTAATACCTCCTACATTCTTTAATAAGTTAAGCATATTGAGGTATAAATCATTTAATTTTACAAAACAGAAGACTGAAAGGATTAAGAAAAATCAAGGTTTATCATGTTTTCTTTTTAATTATTTTTTCATTCCATTATCCCAACAATTTTATTTTGGGATTCTTTCCCATTTCAACAAAAATCCCTATTGTGATGTCAAATTTTCTTATCTGGATGATTTTTAAGAAGTCTCAGACTTCAGTAAGGGTGGGAGAAGCTGCTGGACGTGGCCATGGAACATGCCTGGAAGTGACAGTATTTCCAGGCCTGGCTGCAATTTTGGCTCAATCTCTCTCTTCCTCATCTTGAAAAGCTTCTTCATGTCGTGATGAGAAGGCACTGGGAACCATATCGCTGACCTTTGCCAAAAATTCCAAGATTTTCATCTTGCTGGTTTCAGTATGGGCTTTTGGGCCCCACAGGAACTCATAGCGCGGAGGATCACTGTTAAGCACCTGGTGGTACTCCAGGTACTTCAGCCTCACTAAATCTTTGGTGATGAGCTTCCTGGGCTCCCTATAGATGAAGTGCTTCCTCCCAGCATATACTCGCATCATATTCAGGAATTTCCAGATGTCTTCCTCAGTGGCACAGTTGCCGTTCATGAAGATCACACCCAAGACTGTCATCAAGAGACTGGTCTTAGGTAACCCCCTACCAGCACGCACCCTCCCATTGTTGGGGAGTTTCAGTTTGCTGACAAGGTCATATGAGTGGATGGTTGAGTCAACTTCCTTCAAGTCAACCGCAAAGACAGCTCAATGCGTTCAGAGGCTTTCTTGAGAATCTCAGCAAATCGGTCTTGGTACTTTTGGTTGACAATCTTCAGCATGTCTTCCTTCATAATGGGCTGCTTCATTTATATTTGTACAGAAGGAACTGCTCCAACAAATCCATCTGACTAGTTAGAGTATCACTGTATGTGCTCTCAGTAGAAGGTGAGACATCAGAGGAACATGGATGTTCCTCATCTTGACTGTTATCATCTTCATCAGACCTTGTGTCAAAAGTACTTGAAGAAGTGATGGTAGTAGATGGGGCTTTTGAAGACCCCTGAGAAGTGCTATTTGACCCAGCAGCTGATGAACTCTGGGGATTATCTTCCAAAACAGGAGAAGAGGAGGAGGGGGGTTCTTCTATTACTGCAGTGGCCTGAACTCTCCTGTGACTCTGGGAGTCATCTTGGGCCTGGTGGCGTTTCTCACCGGTGCGGAGCTTACTCTTCTGACCCCGAGGCATGATGACTGTGCTCAGGGACAATGGTTAGGAGTGTGAGTAGAAGAGCAGGGGATAAGGGTCCACTGGATGAGGAAGGTTGAGAGAGTGTGCAGCTTCAGCAGGGAAATACCACCTTGGTTATAAGGAAGGCTACATTTGTAGTTTTCCTTGAGGGCACTGCTCTAAAAACCCATAGGGCTCCTGTTCTCCTAATCAGCCTGTCCCTTGGGAAACCTGTCGAAGGAAATTAGAATGATCTTTAGGCTGCATCCTGCCACCCCTGCCTCAGGCATGCTGGGGCAACAGCAGGGGCTGGTGGTCTTCTACATTGAGGAGTCTCTTATGTCACATTCAAGACCGTCATTCAACTGGTGGCAGGTCATGGGACCCATTCCCTCTGCTGTTCTGAGGTTGACATCACAAACCTCCCTGGGATCTATGAGAAAGAAATGAAGGGGGTCCTCAGCTTATCAACCCTGTCCAGGTGCCCCCAGTACTGACTGCTCAGTGGGGAGTTTTCTGTCCTGGCCTCTGGAGTCCTTAGTCCTCATTAAGGGTCCTTAATTTGGCTACACATAGGGCCTGATATCCCCACCCCTTTCATTGAATGGTGGCTACACCTTCAAACTAAGGATTTTACTTCCCATAGACCTGATACAAATAAGTGTTGGTGGAGCTTCAGCTTGATAGCCCTGCCCTGGATCCTCAAGGGCTGTAACAAGGAGCAGGGCTGGATTCCTTATCACTTCTATTTAGTGGTAAATGATCCCTCAGTCCTTGCTTTGACCTCTGTCATGGCCTGGAATTCCACCCTCCCTTGCCCTTAGGCCTGCCCCTTATACTAAGGCCAGCACCACCCTGAAACCCCTAGGAGAAAGTGAGATTCTCCTCTCCTCATCTGACCATACCTGTCCTTGGTCTTCTGAGGCTGAGAGTAAGGAATGAACTCTATGGTTATGGGGTATGTGGTTCCCTTAGTCCTCAGGGTATTCACCTGGTCTCTTGAAAAACCTAGAAATCATCCCACTGCTGGCCCTAGGCCGTACCCCTTAGACCATGTCCCTCACCCCCTTGTGACACCATAGGGGGAAATATGTCACATCATGTCAACAAAGCCCAGGGATACCAGGGATACCAGGGATACCAGGAAGGGCATGGTTCTGTGGGGTTCTCTTACAGTCTAAAGGCAGAGGTTTCCTTAAGTCCTCACTCGGGATTCTCACCTTGACTCCGGGCAGGGCTTGGGACTCCTTCCTTTGTTTACCTAAGGACCCTTTCCTCAGACTAAAATCCTCACTTCCTGAGGTGCCAGAGAGGCAAAGTCTGGGAATGCCACATGAGGCTACTCCTACCTGTGCCCTTCCAGTGTTGACATCAGGATTCAGGCTCCTTGGGGCTCTCTCTGTTCAGGGTAGGGGTGTGCCCTCAGTCCTCACTCAGGTTCCTCACCTTGACTTCTGAAGGGCCCTAAGTTTCCTCTTTCTTTCAACTTAAAGTCACCTATTTAGACCAAAGCTCTTATGTTCCTCTAAACCCTGAAAATAAGTGAGGGGATGCTCAGCCTGGCAGCCCTGCCTTGGCCTTCTAAGTCTGAGAGCAGACACAGGCCAGTCTCTCTGTGACTTCAGTTATTATGTGGTTTTTGTCTCAGTCCTCATTCATCAAGTCTTCACCTTGACTCCTATCTCTTCTATAAAAGGCTTCTTGGGAAATGCCACATCCTTGGAAACTCTTAATTGATCTCCCTACAACAAATCTTGCAGGAATAGGTTGAGCCCCAGGAGTGATGTGAGATGGGAAGCTGCAGCCAAGCAAGGGCTCCAGCACAGGTGTTGTGCTATCAGAGAAAACACGCTGATCTCTTCTCTTCACTGGCCAGATATAGCCTTATATAACCTCAATTCTAATAGATTTACTTTCTACGGGGAAAGGGCTGAATTAAATGATTTTGTGAGCCCCTGATCTTTTGAGGTTTACTGACATTTCCTTCATAGATAGTTATATTGTCACCAAACGCTATCTATTTATTTGTACCTCACTTTTATTTTCATATTTTTATTACTTATTCCTGGAGCTTTTTATTCCAAAACCATGTTTGGGGTATGAAGTCCTGCTTTTTAACACCTGAAATACATTTTGGACTAGTGATCAGAAAAATGAAGTGACCCAAGGTCGGCCTCAGCCTGGGAGGAGTGGCATAGCGCGGGCTCTAGAGGGATTCAGAGCCAGGGTTCAGTCCAGCTGTCACTTACCAGCCTTGAATTTGAGAATATTCCAACTTCTTTATCTGCAAAGTGAGTCTGAAAAAGTCTGTAGTGTAGGACCACAGGCATGCATGTATGTAAACCACCTGGCAGTCTGAGACAAAGTTTGGTACTTTCAATGAATGGCAGTTATTACTAAGATGATTTTGATCGCAAATAACAAACTCCCTTCACAGAATTTTATTTCCAGCCTACATTAGAGAATATGCAACTCCAAACAATATAGAAATCCACATCAGCCAAAATGCCAAGCGAGTAAAACTAAGTAGTATTTCCCTATTAGAGCATTTGTTTTAATATTGGTACGGGGTCATCTTCTCCAGATGGATGCAACTAGGAGTTCATTTGTCTCAAGGACCAACAACTTCCCTCCCAGGTGCCTTTTCATCCAAACCACCCCTAATTTCATTCATACCATTGCCACTAAAATTTGAGCCCTCCCTTAGAGTTTGCCAAATTACACTCAAAATAATCTAATTAAAATGCCCTTTCACTGAAGTGAGCTCTGGCAGTCCCATCCCACAAAAAGAGAGACAGTCCAGTGGCTTCTTGGCATCTCATTTCACTGAGTATCACCTTTATTTCTCAGAAACTCTCTGGACAGCTCATGCCTAAAACGCCTAGTTTGAGTGTTCACTTGCCCTGGGGCAAGTGCATAGGACCCCTTCCATTCCCTAGGTGGGGATTCTCTCTGGTTTTTCCACATCCCAAAGTTAACTGTGAAGATATGTTTTCCATTCCAGGTTTAGTCTCTCAACTCTGAGAAACAACATCTGAGTGGCCCTTTCCATCACTCCCACAGCTTCATCTAGCCCACCATGCATGCTGACTGTGAATTACTTCCTGCCGAGGGACTAGAAGTTTCCCAAGACCCAACGCTGCCTTTATCAGGTAACTTACACTCCTTGCTCTCATTTGGAACCTTCTCTTCCACACCCTCACTTTAAAAAAAAATTGTTCATTTGTTTTTTTCTTAGAGTGTATCTTACCATCCTCCTTACATGATAGCTGATGCTAGACTCTAAAAATTCTATGGGCAGTGGCTTGGTCTTCATTTTCTTACCAACCATAGTAGTATTGGAGAGGCTTCCAAAGAGAAGATGGTCAATTAATTTGAGAGAAAAAAGAAGGAATGACCAAGAAGTCTTATTTACCGTGATTTAATTTTCAAACAGTTTGAATAACCTAAGCAAACCTAGGTATATATTATTTAATTTTACAAGCAAAGAGAAAGAAAAGAAGGCAAACTAAGAATTAACCAGCCTTTACTTTTGTATCACCATTTTGAGATCCCCAATATTTTCGCGTGGGATTCTTTCTCGTTTCCACGAAAAATCCTATTCCAATGCCATGTTACCTTGTTCTGTAGCAAAATGAAAATATTGAAGGCTTTTCAGTTTTTTTTGCAAATAGCAAACTCTTAATCTTAAAACTGAACAGCAATAAACATGACATCCATGACATTAATACACTTTGATTCTAAAGCAAAATAAACATTCAATGAAGTAACATTTGAAAAGATACTAAACATCTCTATCATAAATCTACCTATCTAGCATCTCTCTACCTACTTATCTACCAATCATCTATCTTTAACTAGGTATTGTTCATTTGGAAAAAAGAAAGAGATATATATTTTATTAAAACTAACTGCACGTAAACTACCATACTACTTAAAACTGTAAGAACATATATGTTTTGTTCCCTCCACCCCTACTACTCTGCACTATTTAGGAGCCTGACTGCTCTCTTCCAAAACAAAGTGAGCAAACTGCCCGCGGCCTCCCTCCCTACATGTGGGAGGAGCTGCGGGCCTGGGCCCTGGAGGGGGCTCTGCCCTCAGCAACAGCTGCAGCCCTGGCCGCGGCTCTCACTGCTGCTCTCTCTTCCTCATCTTTCAGAGCCTCCTCAGAGAGATCTGGTAAGGCACTGGGGACGGTACCAATGATCTTGGCCCAAAACTCCAGCACTTTCATCTTGCTGGTTTCAGCGTGGGCTCTCGGGCCCCACAGGAACTCATAGCGTGGAGGATCACTGTCCGGCACCTGGCGGTACGTCAGGTACTTCTGCTGCATGAAATCTTTGCTGATGAGCCTCCCGGGATCCCCGAAGATCAGGTGCCTCCTCCCAGCATACAAACCCAACTCACTGAGGAATTTCCAGAGCTCCTCTTAAGTGGCACGGTTGCCCTTCTTGAAGATCAGGCCCAGGAGAGCCATCAGGAGACCGGACGTGGGCGGCCCCGACTCATCACTCGGACTTCCCTCGCTGGGGAGGGCCATCTTGCTGACGAGGGCGTAGGAGTGACTGTTGGGGTCGACTTCCTTCAGCTCGAGGCCAAAGACCGCCTCCATGATACCAGAGGCTCTGCTGAGGATCTGAGGGAAGTGCTTCTTGTACTTCTTGTTGGGAGTCTTCAGCAGTGCTGCCTGCAGGATGGGCTCCTTCCTTATGTACTTCTCCAGCAGGAACTCCACGAACATTGTGGACTTCCTGCTCAGAGGATCTCTGCAACTCCTGCGGGTGGAAGGTGCTGCCTGGGAGGTACCTGCACTTTTCTCATCTTGGCTCTGGGCACCCTCTTCAGATCCTGGGCATGAAACCCCTTCATCACGAGAGGTAGTGGCTGGGGCTCCCTGAGGCTCCTGGCGAGTGCCAGCAGCAGGGGAGCTCGGGGGAGTACCCCGAGAAACAGAAGCGGGGGAGGAGGGTGACTCTTCTATCTCTTCTGCCGCCGCCACCGCCGCCGCCGCCGCCTCCTCAGTGGCCTCGGCACCCTTGAGACTCTGAGTCTCCCCCTGGGCCTGGTGGCGTTTCTCGCGGGCACGGCGCTTGCTCTTCCAGCCCCGAGGCATGATGACACAGGTCAGGGCCAGCAGGCGGGAGTGTGCGCAGGAAGGCAGGCAACGAGGGCACCTGGGGGAGGGACAAGGAGATGCTGTGAGCACCTTCAGCGGGGAGATTCCTCCCTGGCTTTAACCAAGGCCGCCTCTGCAGGGTCCTTGAGGGCACTGCTCGAGGACCCACAGGGCTCCTGTTCTCCTGCTCAGCCTGTCTCCTGAGACCCCTGTGGAGGACGGTAGAGTGAGCCGTGGGGCACAGCCAACCAGCCCTGCCTGAGCGGTACTGGGGTGACAGTGGGGGCTGGCAGGGGAGGTAGGTCTCCACGGTTCCCATTCAGAGTCAGGATGACAGTTGTTGCCAAGAATCCCCCCCCCCACCCTCTGCTGCTCTGAAGTTGACACCACCATCTTCCATGACACCCAGGAGGAGGAAAGGAGGGAGCGTTCAGCCCACCACCGAAGGGTCCTAGGACCCTCCCTCCTGCTGCCTGGTGGCTGCCCCTTCAGAACAAAGCTCTAACCTCCCTCGGACCTGGCAGAGGAATTTACGGGCAGTCTCAGCCTGACAGTCCTTTCTTGGCAGTCCAAGGGTTAACAGGAGGGAACGGGCCATATTCTCTCTTGTCCCTTCTCTTCGGGGTGGGTGACTCCCTTAATCCTCACTCGGGGTCCTCCCTGGACGGCCGGTGCAGCCTGGAGCTCCTCTTGCCCCGAGGGCCATCTGCTCGCACCAGTGCCGGCACCTCCTTGAGTCTCATTCGGAGGCAGTGAGGGTGACCACGCGGCCGCATGTGGCAGAGTTTTACCAAGCCTGCAGCGTGCGGCAGACAGGTCGAGGCCCTGTGGCTGGTGGCCCCACTGGCCCTCACTCGGGGGCTTGGGCTGACTCTTGGGAGTGCTTAGGGACGCGCCTTCTGCTGGCCTGCACCTCCCCTCTCAGACAGCAGCCCTCCCTTCGTGTGTGGCCAGAAGGAAGCGGCTGACAACAGGGGAGGGGTTCTGAGGTGCCCTTGCGACGGGGAGGACGGTCCTCGCCCTGACTCCTCCCGTGCCCTGGAAATCCTCTCTCTGCTGACCTGCGGCCAGCCCCTCAGGACAAGGCCCCCTCCTCCCTGGGTCTCCCGCGTCTGTCCGTCCGCCCGCGTTCGCACTGAGGGAGCCCCTCAGTCTTTAGACCTGCCCGGAGGCTCCCAGGCCGACGTCAAGGGCGGGGTCCGCGTGGCCACCATAATGGGGTGTGGAGCCCCTCGGTCCCCGCGAGGGTCCCGTCCTTCACTCCACAGGGCCTGGGGCGCTCCCTCTACTGAGCTGAGCCAGGGTCCACCAGCCTCAGAGCGAGGCCTTCCTTGCCCGAGACCCCGCGGGGGAAGCGGATGGACTTTGGGCCTAACAGCCAGGCCCGAGCCTCTTGGGCCGAGAGCAGGGGCGGGGTGGGCGGGGCCTGTGTGGCCGCCTCTTTTCGGAGGGAATGGGGATTGGGGGTGTCGGGGGCGTGTCCCCGCACTTCTAACTGGGGTCACCTCACACCTTGACACCTGACGAGACGTGGCACTCCTCCCGCGGCTTGCCCTCGCTGGACAGCAGCTCTCTAAGATGGTGCACCCCCACAGCGAGGTTAGGAGGACGTCACATCCGGTCATGCGCATCTGGGGTCCGGGAGGACAGCAGGGGCGGGGCCAGGGCGGGGCCGGGATGGGGGGGTGCGGGGTGTTTCTGGGGGAGCTTCCCGCAGGCGTGGTACAAGGGCCTTCCATTGACTCTTGGCGGGTCCTGGAACATTTCCCTCTGCTGAGCTGAGTCAGCAGGCGTCACACCTTGGCTCTCATTTCTGTCGGCGCCCTCAGCCGGAAGTATCCAGGGCCCTGAGCCTCACAGCCATGCCTGGGTCCACCGAGACTGACAGTGAGGGCTCTCTGGGGCCCCCTCTTCTGTGGTGGATGCTGCTCTCAATCCTCTCTCAGTGTCTTCTCTTGAATCCCTGTAGGTGCTGGGCTACCTCCCGTCTGCTGACCTGAGGCCAAGGCCTCACATCAAAGACATCAACTCCCTGAGACGGCTGGTGTGAAGTCCGGGCACATCTCATGTGGACACTTCTGCCTGGAGCCTCCCAGAGATGGCTGCTGCAGGTAAGATGAGCTGAGGGGAAAGGAGGCGAGACTCTCTTCTGTGGTTTGGAGCCCGTCAGGTCTCACTCAAGGTCCTCACATTGACTGCTGGCAGAGCCTGCGATTCCATCCTTCTCTGGTATGAATCCATCCCTGTCCCCAACCACACCCCACAGAATCCCAGAGGAGTTAGTGAAGGGGCGCCTTAGCCTGACCGTTCCCACTGTGGTCTCTCTTTGTTGACATCAGGGGCATTGCCCAAAAGTTCAGAAATGAATTTCTGTCCTTCTGTACAACTACTGTGTTACTTGCTTTTCTCTTTTAGTCCGTGTGTGATAGTCTATTAAGATGATCACTTAAAAAGGCCAGTTGTCATGCACTAAGAAAGTTTCAGATGGTTATTTCACAGCCTGTGGACCATACTGCCACATCCAGCCCAATCTTTGGTGTGCCATGCTCCTGGCATGCGGGCTCTGAAATGCTGCCTCAGATTCCTTCAGTGAAGCAGTAGAGATTCATGGTCCCAGAGCACAGTGGAAGAATCAAGGGCTCAACGTTATAGGCTCTTCTCTAATCAATCCTGTCATCTGCCTCTCTTGCAGGCTATAGACCTGTCTCGAATTCAGGGCATCCCCCTACCTGCCCACATTCAGGTTCTGGTTCAGTGGAGACTTATTGTCCCTCAGGGATTATTTAGTTTTTTTAAATTTTCTTGTTAATGTTTTTTCTTTATTCCTTCTATAATTTTTCCGTGGTTGATTTTGGGTACAGGAAACAGTAGCCCGTGTTTGATTGTCATCAGCTGCTATGGATAAGGTACTAAATCTGTAAATAAATTAAGGAAAATCGACATTCTTACAATATCTGTGCCTGACGAATACACATAATATACTATTCTGGTTGAGACTTCTTTTTCCTAAGTCAGTCAGGAAATTCTTATTGTTGCCTCCATGTAGATTATATACACATTTGTATGGTTTCTTTCTAGGTATGTTTTTATGCTATTGCTTTTGTCTGTGGTGTATTTTCTTTTTTTTTTGATTTTTTCTTAAACATCTTTATTGGAGTATAATTGCTTTACAATGGTGTGTTAGTTTCTGCTTTATAACAAAGTGAATCAGTTATACATATACATATATCCCCATATCTCTTTCCCCTTGCATCTGCCTCCCGCCCACCCTCCCTATCCCACCACTCTAGGTGGTCACAAATCACCGAGCTGATCTCCCTGTGCTATGTGGCTGCTTCCCACTAGCTATCTGTTTTACATTTGGTAGTGTATATATGTCCATGCCACTCTCTCACTTTGTCCCAGCTTACCCTTGCCCCACCCCGTATCCTCATGTCCATTCTCTAGTAGGTCTGCATTTTTATTCCCGTATTGCCCCTAGGTTCTTCATGACCATTTATTATTTTTTTTAGATTCCATCTATATGTGTTAGCATACGGTATTTGTTTCTCTCTTTCTGACTTACTTCACTCTGTATGACAGTCTCTAGGTCTATCCACCTTGCTACAAATACCTCAATTTTGTTTCTTTTTACGGCTGAGTAATATTCCATTGTATATATGTGCCACATCCTCTTTATCCATTCATCTGTTGATGGACACTTAGGTTGCTTCCATGTCCTGGCTATTGTAAATAGAGCTGCAATGAACATTTTGGTACATGCCTCTTTTTGAATTGTGGTTTTCTCAGGGTATATGCCCAGTAGTGGGATTGCTGGGTCATATGGTAGTTCTATTTTTAGTTTTTTAAGGAATCTCCATACTGTTCTCCATAGTGGCTGTATCAATTTACATTCCCACCAACAGTGCAAGACGGTTCTCTTTTCTCCACACCCTCTCCAGCATTTACTGTTTGTAGATTTTTTGATGATGGCCATTCTGACCAGTGTGAGATGACATCTCATTGTAGTTTTGATTTGCATTTCTCTAATGATTAATGATGTTGAGCATTCTTTCAAGTGTTTGTTGGCAATCTGTATGTCTTCTTTGGAGAAATGTCTGTTTAGGTCTTCTGCCCATGTTTGGATTGGGTTGTTTATCTTTTTCATATTGAGCTGCATGAATTGCTTGTATGTTTTGGACATTAATCCTTTGTCAGTTGCTTCATTTGCAAATATTTTCTCTCATTCTGAGGGTAGTCTTTTCGTCTTGTTTATGGTTTCCTTTGCTATGCAAAAGCTTTTAAGGTTCATTGGGTCCCATTTGTTTATTTTTATTTTTATTTCCATTTCTCTAGGAGGTGGGTGAAAAAGGATCTTGCTTTCATTTATGTCACAGAGTGTTCTGCCTATGTTTTCCTCTAAGAGGTTGATGGTGCCTGGCCTTACATTTAGGTCTTCAATCCATTTTGAGTTTATTTTTGTGTATGGTGTTAGGGAGTGTTCTAATTTCATTCTTTTACATGTAGCTGTCCAGTTTTCCCAGCACCACTTATTGAAGAGGCTGTCTTTTCTCCACTGTATATTCTTTCCTCCTTTATGAAAGATAAGGTGACCGTACGTGCGTGGGTTTATCTCTGGACTTTCCTGTTTCATTGATCTATATTTGTGTTTCTGTGCCAGTACCATACTGTCTTGATCACTGTAGCTTTGTTGTATAGTCCAAAGTCAGGGAGCCTGATTCCTCCAGCTCCGTTTTTCTTTCTCAAGATTGCTTTGGCTATTCGGGGTCTTTTGTGTTTCCATTCAAATTGTGAAATTTTTTGTTCTAGTTCTGTGAAAAATGCCAGTGGTAGTTTGATAGGGATTGCATTGAATCTGTAGATTGCTTTGGGTAGTAGAGTCATTTTCACAATGTTGATTCTTCCGATCGAAGAACATGGTATATCTCTCCATCTAGTTGTATCATCTTTAATTTCTTTCATCAGTGTCTTATAATTTTCTGCATACAGGTCTTTTGTCTCCTTAGGTAGGTTTATTCCTAGATATTTTATTCTTTTTGTTGCAGTGGTGAATGGGGGTGTTTTCTTAACTTCACTTTCAGATTTGTCATCATTAGTGTATAGCAATGCAAGAGATTTCTGTGCATTAATTTTGTATCCTGCTACTTTACCAGATTCATTGATTAGCTCTAGTAGTTTTCTGGTAGCATCTGTAAGATTATGTAAAGTATCATGTCATCTGCAAACAGTGACATCTTTACTTCTTCTTTTCCAATTTGGATTGCTTTTATTTCTTTTTCTTCTCTGAATGCTGCTGTGGCTACAACTTCCAAAACTGTGTTGAATAAGAGTGGTGCGAGTGGACAACCTTGTCCTGTTCCTGATCTTAGTGGAAATGATTTCAGTTTTTTACCATTGAGTATGGTGTTGGGTATGTCATATATGGCCTATATTATGTTGAGGAAATTTCCATCTATTTCTACTTTCTGGAGTGTTTTTATCATAAATGGGTGTTGAATTTTGTCAAAAGCTTTCTCTGCATCTATTGAAATGATCATCTGGGTTTTCTCCTTCCATTTGTTAATATGGTGTATCATGTTGATTGATTTCCATCTATTGAAGAATCCTTGCATTCCTGGGATAAACCCCACTGGATCGTGGTGTATGATCCTTGTAATGTGCTGCTGGACTCTGTTTGCTAGTATTTTGTTGAGGAGTTTTGCGTCTATGTTCATCAGTGGTATTGGTCTGCCGTTTTCTTTCTTTGTGACATCTTTGTCATGTTTTGGTATCAGAGTGATGGTGGCCTTGTAGAATGAGTTTGGGAGTGTTCCTCCCTCTGTCATATTTTGGAAGAGTTTGAGAAGGATAGGTGTTAGCTCTTCTCTAAATGTTTGATAGAATTCGCCTGTGAAGCCATCTGGTCCTGGGCTTTTGTTTGTTGGAAGATTTTAAATCAAAGTTTCAATTTTGGTGCTTGTGATTGGTCTGTTCATATTTTCTATTTCTTCCTGGTTCTGTCTCGCAAGGTTGCGCATTTCTAAGAATTTGTCCATTTCTTCCAGGTTGTCCATTTTATTGGCATAGAGTTGCTTGTAGTAATCTCTCATGATCCTTGGTATTTCTGCAGTGTCAGTTGTTACTTCCCCTTTTTCATTTCTAATTCTATTGATTTGAGTTTTCTCGCTTTTTTTCTTGATAAGTCTGGCTAATGGTTTATCAATTTTGTTTATCTTTTCGAAGAACCTGCTTTTAATTTTATTGATCTTTGCTATCATTTCTTATTCATTTATTTTTGATATGATCTTTAATATTTCTTTCCTTCTGCTAACTTCTGCTAACTTTGGGCTTTTTTTGTTTTCTTTCTCTAATTGCTTTAGGTGTAAGGTTAGGTTGTTTATTTGAGATTTCTCTCGTTTCTTGAGGTAGAATTGCATTGCTGCAAACTTCCCTCTTAGAACTGCTTTTGCTGCATCCCATGGGTTTTGGGTCATCGTGTTTCATTGTCATTTGTGTGTAGGTATTTTTTGATTTCCTCTTTGATTTCTTCAGTGATGTCTTGGTTATTAAGTAGTATGTTGTTTAGCCTCCATGTGTTTGTATTTCTTACAGATTTTTTCCTGTAATTGATATCTAGTCTCATAGCGTTCTGGTCGGGAAAATATACTTGATACGAGTTCAATTTTCTTAAATTTACCAATGCTTGATTTGTGACCCAAGATATGATGTATCCTGGAGAATGTTCCACGAGCAGTTGAGAAGAATGTGTATTCTGTTGTTTTTGGATGGGATGTCCTATAAATATCAATTAAGTCCATCTTATTTAATGTGTCATTTAAAGCTTGTGTTTCCTTATTTATTTTCATTTTGGATGATCTGTCCATTGGTGAAAGTGGGGTGTTAACATCCCCTACTATGATTGTGTTACTGTCACTTTCCCCTTTTATGGCTGTTAGTATTTGCCTTATGTATTGAGGTGCTCCTATGTTGGAGTGCATAAATATTTACAGTTGTTATAGCTCCTTCTTGGATTGATCCCTTGATCATTATGTAGTGTCCTTCTTTGTCTCTTCTAATAGTCTTTGTTTTAAAGTCCATTGTGTTGGATATGAGAATTGCTACTCCAGTTTTCTTTTGATTTGCATTTGCATGGAATATCTTTTTCCATCCCCTAACTTTCAGTTTGTATGTGTCCCTCGGTCTGAAGTGGGTCTCTTGTAGACAGCATATATATGGGTTTTGTTTCTGTATCCATTCAGCTGCTCTGTGTCTTCTGGTTGGAGCATTTAGTCCATTTACATTTAAGGTTATTATCAATATGTATGTTCCTATTACCATTTTCTTAATTGTTTTGGGTTTATTATTGCAGGCCTTTTCCTTCTCTTGTGTTTCCTGCCTAGGGTAGTACCTTTAGCATTTGTTGTAAAGCTGGTTTGGTGGTGCTGAATTCTCTTAGCTTTTGCTTGTGTGTAAAGGTTTTAATTTCTCCGTCAAATCTGAATGAGACCCTTGCTGGGTAGAGTATCTTGGTTGTAGGTTTTTCCCCTTCATCACTTTAAATATGTCCTGCCACTCCATTCTGGCTTGCAGGGTTTTTGCTGAAAGATCAGCTCTTAACCTTCTGGGGATTCCCTTATGTGTTATTTGTTGTTTTTCCCTTGCTGCTTTTAATATTTGTTCTTTGTATTTAATTTTTGATAGTTTGATTAGTATGTGTCTTGGCCTGTTTCTCCTTGGATTTATCCTGTATGGGGCTCTCTGTGCTTCCTGGACTTGATTAACTATTTCCTTTCCCATATTAGGGAAGTTTTCAATTATAAACTCTTGAAATATTTTCTCAGTCCCTTGCTTTTCCTCTTCTTCTTCTGGGACCCCTATTATTCGAATGTTGGTGTGTTTAATATTGTCCCAGAGGTCTCTGAGACTGTCCTCAATTCTTTTCATTCTTTTTTCTTTATTCGGCTCTGCAGTAGTTATTTCTACTATTTTATCTTCCAGGTCACTTATCCGTTCTTCTGCCTCGGTTATTCTGCTATTGATCCCTTCTAGAGAATTTTTAATTTCATTTATTGTGTTGTTCATCACTGTTTGTTTGCTCTTTAGTTCTTCCAAGTTCTTGTTAATTGTTTCTTGTAATTTCTACATTCTGTTGCCAAGATTTTGGATCATCTTTACTATCATTATTCTGAATTCTTTTTCAGGTAGACTTCCTATTTCCTCCTCATTTGTTAGGTCTGATGGGTTTTTATCATGCTCCTTCATCTGCTGTGTGTTTCTCTGTCTTCTCATTTTGCTTAATTTACTGTGTTTGGGGTCTCCTTTTCGCAGGCTGCAGGTTCGTAGTTCCCGTTGTTTTTGGTGTCTGTCCGCAGTGGCTGAGGTTGATTCGGTGGGTTGTGTAGGCTTCCTGGAGGAGAGGACTAGTGCCTGTGTTCTGGTGGATGAGGCTTGTCTTTCTGGTGGGCAGGTCCACGTCTGGTGGTGTGTTTTGGGGTGTCTGTGGCCTTATTATAATTTTTGGCAGCCTTTGTGCTAATGGATGGGGTTGTGTTCCTGTCTTGCTAGTTGTTTTGCCTGGGGTGTCCAGCACTGTAGCTTGCTGGTCATTGAGTGGAGCTGGGTCTTGGCGTTGAGACGGAGATCTCTGGGAGATTTTTGCCGTT
This sequence comes from Phocoena sinus, assembly GCF_008692025.1. Taxonomy (NCBI): domain Eukaryota; kingdom Metazoa; phylum Chordata; class Mammalia; order Artiodactyla; family Phocoenidae; genus Phocoena; species Phocoena sinus. Next base: position 22,697,967 of record NC_045784.1, on the reverse strand, counting down.
TGATATAACGTGGAGCTGGGAGGTCTCTTGTGGACCAGTGTCCTGAACTTGGCTCTCTCACTTCAGTGGCACAGCCCTGATGCCTGGCTGGAGCACCACGAGCCTGTCCTCCACACGGCTCAGAATAAAAGGGAGAAAAAAAAAAAGAAAGAAAGAAAGAAAGAAGAAGATAAAATAAAGTAAATTAAGATAAAGTTATTAAAATAAAAAATAATGATTAAGAAAAAAATGTTTTAAGTAATAAAAAAAAAGGCAAAGAGACAGAACCCTAGGACAAACGGTAAAAGCAAAGCTCTACAAACAAAATCATACACAGAAGCATACACACTTACAAAAAAAAAAGAAAGGGAAAACATATATTTATATATCGTTGCTCCCAATGTCCACCTCCTCAATTTGGGATGATTCGTTGTCTTTTCAGGTATTCCACAGATGCAGGGTACATCAAGTTGATTGTGGAGATTTAATCTCCTGCTCATGAGGCTCCTGGGAGATTTTTCCTGTTCTCTTCTTTGTTCGCACACCTCCTGGGGTTCAGCTTTGGATTTGGACCCGCCTCTGCATGTAGGTCGCCTGAGGGCATCTGTTCTTCGCTCAGAGAGGACGGGGTGAAAGGAGCAGCTGATTCGGGGGCTCTGGCTCACTCAGGCCGATGGGAGTGAGGGGTACGGATTGCGGGGCGAGCCTGCGGCTGCGGAGGCCAGCGTGACGTTGCACCAGCCTGAGGCGCGCCGTGCGTTCCCCCGGGTAAATTGTCCCTATATCACAGGACCCTGGCAGTGGCAGGCTGCACAGGCTCCCGGGAGGGGTGAGGTGTTGAGAGTGACTTGTGCTTGCACACAGGCTTCCTAGTGGCGGCAACAGTGGCCTTAGCATCTCATGCCCGTCTCTGGGGTTCGCCCTGATAGCCGCACCTCGCCCCCCTCTTTGGAGCTCCTTTAAGCGGTGCTCTGAATCCCCTCTTTTCATGCACCAGGAAACAAAGAGGAGAAAAAGTCTCTTGTGTCTTCGGCAGCTCCAGACTTTTTCCCGGACTCCGTCCCGGCTAGGTGTGGCGCACTATTCCCCCTTCAGGCTGTGTTTACCCAGCCAACCCCAGTCCTCTCCCTGGGATCCGACCTCCAAAGCCCTGAAGGCCAAGCCTCAGCTCCCAACCGCCACCTGCCCTGGCGTGCGAGCAGGCAAGCCTCCCGGGCTGGTGAGTGCCGGTCGGCACCGATCCTCTGTGCGGGAATCTCTCTGCTTTGCCCTCCGCACCCCTGTTGCTGCGCTCTCCTCCACGGCTCCGAAGCTTCCCCCTCCGCCACCCACAGTCTCCGCCCGCGAAGGGGCTTCCTAGTGTGTGGAAACCTTTCCTCCTTCACAGCTCCCTCCCACTGGTGCAGTTGCCATCCCTATTCTTTGGTCTCTGTTTTTCTTTCTTCTTTTGCCCTACCCAGGTACGTGGGGGAGTTTCTTGCCTTTTGGGAGGTCTGAGGTCTTCTGCCGGCGTTCAGTAGTAAATGTTCTGTAAGAGTTGTTCCACGTGTAGTTGTATTTCTGATGTATTTGCGGGACGAAGGTGATCTCTGTGTCTTACTCTTTTGCCATCTTGAAGCTCCTGATGTATTTTCTATCAACATGATCTAAGGAATTGTTGATACTGTTTCCGGCCAGTCTCTTGATTTCGCTGTAGTGATCTTTTTTCCACCAGGTTTCTGAAGTTCCTTATATGTTTGACTATTTTCTGTGCCTATTTCCTTAGAGTTTTAATTAGAGGATCAAATTATTAGCATTGCTATCTTTTGCTTTTCGTTACTCATGACTCTTATTTATTTGGTAGTGTTGTATATAGCTCTTTACTGGCTATGTGTTCTTGTCTAGATTTTTTTCTAGTTTTTAAATCAATAGACTTTTAAAGAACAGATTCAGACTACAGAAAATTAAGCAGATAGTGCAAAGAGTTCCCATACAGCCACTCACTTCTTCCAGTTAGATTCTCCTATTATTAACATTTTGTGTTGTATTAATGGATGGAAGTTCTTTTGTTATAATTGATCAACTCATAGTGATACATTATTATTGACTATTGTCCACTGTTTATAACACATTTCACTTTTTGTGCTTTACACTTCTATAGTGGTTGACAAAGGCATGACGTCATCTACTCACCAAGAGAGCATCATGCAGAAGAGTTTCACTGCCCTAAAAATCTCCCGTGCTCCACCTGTCCATCCCTCAAAACCTCACTTTGAGCCCCTGACAACTCTGAACTTTTTACTCTCTCTAGAGTTTTGCCTTTTCCAGAATATAATGTTGATGGAATCCTACAGTATGTAGGCTTTTTATTTATTTATATATTTAACATCTTTATTGGAGTATAATTGTTTACAATGGTGTGTTAGTTTCTGCTTTATAACAAAGTGAATCCGTTATACATATATCCCCATATCTCTTCCCTCTTGCGTCTCCCTCCCTCCCACCGTCCCTATCCCACCCCTCTAGGTGGTCACAAAGCACGGAGCTCATCTCTCTGTACTATGCGGCTGCTTCCCACTAGCTCTCTGTTTTACATTTGGTAGTATATATATGTCCATGCCACTCTCTCACTTTGTCACAGCTTACCCCCCCACCTCCCCATATCCTCGGGTCCATTCTCTAGTAGGTCTGCATCTTTACTCCCATCTTGCCCCTCGGTTCTTCTTGACCATTTTTTTTTCTTAGATTCCATATGTATGTGTTAGCATATGGTATTTGTTTTTCTCTTTCTGACTTACTTCACTCTGTATGACAGACTCTAGGTCCATCCACCTCACTACAAATAACTCAATAAGTAGGCTTTTTAAACTAGCTCCGTTTGCTAATCAATATACATTTAAGTTTCTCTATATCTGTTTGTGGTTTGAAATGTCATTTCTTTTCATGGCTGAATAGCATTCCATCATGTGGACTACCACAGTTTGTGTACCCATTCATCTGCTGAAGGTCATCTTGGTTGATTTCAGTTTCTGGCAGCTATGAATTAGTGTACTATTAACATTTGTTTGAAGGCTTTTGGGTGGACATAAGTTTTCAACTCTTTTGAGTAAATACCTAGGCGTTTAATCGCTAGATCATATGATAAGATTATGTTTAGCTTAAAAGAAACTTCCAGACAGTTTCCAGTGTGTCTCTATCACTTTGCATTCCCTTTAGCACTGAATGAGAGTTCCTATTGGTCCCCATCCTTGCCAGCATTTGGTATTGTCTGGTGTTTGTTTTTGTTTTAGCCATATTGATAAGTATCTCATCGTTGTTTTAATCCCAGAGTCCCTGAAGACATGTGATGTTGATCATCTTTTCGTATGCTATTTGCCATCTGTGTATATTTTTGGTGAGGCGTCTGTTCATCTCTTTTAACCACTGTTAAATTGAATTTTTTGTTCTCTTATTGTTGAGTTTTTTAAGAGTTCATTGTATATTTTTGATTCATGTTTATTATCAGATATGTGTCTTAAAATTATTTTTTTCCCAGTCTGCGGCTTGTCTTTTCATTCTCTTAATAGTACCTTTTACAGAGTAGAAGTTTTTAATTTTAATGAAGTTCAGCTTATCATTTTTCTCTTTCGTGGATTGTGCTTTTGGTGTTGTGTCTAAAATCTCGTCGTCCAAACCCAAGACTTTCTCCTATATTACCTTCTGTTTTGTTTGTTTTTTTGTTTGTTTGTTTTCACACTCCTCATGGCAGGCAGGATCTTAGTTCCCTGACCAGGGATGAAACCCATGCCCCCTGCAGCGGAAGTGCAGTCTTAACCACTGGACCGTGAGGGGAGTCCCTGGATTTTTTTTAATTTTGAGTTTTCCATTTAGGTCTGTGATCCATTTTGAGTTAATTGTCTTGCAACATGTAAAGTCTGTATCCGCATTCTTTTTTGTTGTATGTGGATGTCTAGTTGTCCCAGCAGTGTGAGTTAAAAGACTCCTTTCTCTATTGAATTGCCGTTGCTCCTTTGTTAAAGATCAGTTGACTGTATGAGGGGTCTGTTTCTAGGTTTTCTATTCTGTGCCTTGGTCTATTTGTCTCTTGTTTTGCTAATAGTATGTGGTCTTGATTATTGTAGCTTTAAAGTCCGTTTTGAAATCCAGTAATATCAGTTCTCTGACTTTGATCTTCTTCAGTATTGATTTGAGTTGGTTATTATGGATCTTTTCATTTTTTATATAAGCTCTAGATTGTTTGTTACTATCTACAAAATACCTTGCTGGAGTTTTGAGCAGAATTGTTTTGAGTATATAAATCAAGTTGGGAGTAACTGATATCTCAAGAATCTTGCATCCTCCTATCCATGAACATAGAGTGTTTCTCTATTTAGATCTTCTTAAATTTTTTTCAGTGACATTTGTATTTCTCATATAAATGTTATACTTATTTTTCTAAGAATTATTTATAATCGATCTTTTTTTGGTGCTAATGTAAATGGCATTAGGTTTCTCAATTGCAAATTCCATTTGTTTATTGGAAAACAATTGACTGTTGTATATTAACCTTGGCTTGTTAATACCAGGAGTTTTCTTGTTGTTGAATATTTGATATTTGCTACGTAGACAATTAGGTCATCTGTGAGCAAAAACAGTTGTATTTTTTCTTTTCAAATCTGTATATATTTTGCTTCCTTCTCTTATCTTATTGCATTGGCTAGGACTTCCAGTCCAGTGTTGAATAGGCATGGTGAGAAGGGCTATCTTAGCCTTGTTCCTGATCTTATTGTGAGAGCATCTATCCTCTCAGTATGAAGTAGGATGTTTTACCTGTTTTTTAATTTTTATATTTTCTATTCAGTATATGAAGCTGAGCCAATGCCTCTCTACTTCTAGTTTGCTGGGAAATTTTATAATGAATGGGTATTGGATTTTATCAAATTCTTTTCTTCACCTATTGATATGATCATGTGATTATTTTCTTTAGCCTAGTGATATGATGAGTTAGCATTACTGATTTTCAAATGTTGCACACCTGAAATAAAGTCCACTGAGTTGTGGTATATAATTCCTTTTATACATTGTTAGATTTGTTTTGCTTATACTTTGTTGGGGAATTTGCATGTATGTTCATGAGAGATATTGGTGGTCAATTCTCCTTTCTTTTAATTTCTTTTTCTGGTTTTGACATTAGAGTGATGCTGGCCTCATAGAATGAATTAGGAAGTGTCCCCTCTGCTTCTGTTTTCTGGAAGAGATTGTAGAGAATTGTTTTCATGTCTTCCTTAAATTTTTGTTAGAATTCATCAGTGGAATCATCTGGGCCTGGTGCTGTCTTTATTGGAAGCTTATTAATTATAGATTAAATTTCTTTAATAGATACAGACCTATTCTGATTATCTATCCTTGTATAGTTTTGGGAAATTGTATCTTCAAGCAATTTGTCGATTTAACTTTTCAAATTTGTAGGCATAGAGTTGTTTATAATATTCACTTATTATCCTTTTAATGTCCATGGAATCAGTAGTGATGGCCCTTCTTTCATTTCTGCTATTAGCGATTTAATTGGTGTGTTCTCTCTTTTTATTTTCCTTGAGTAGCCTGGTTAGACTGTCATCTTGTTTTTTCTTTTTTTTCTTTTGGATATGTGCAAAGAAACAGCTTCTGGGTTTGTTGCTTATCACTATTTTTTTCCCCTTTCTTCAGTGTCATTGATTTCTGCTTTGATTTATTATTTCTTTTTCCTCTCCTTTTTTCTATTCTTTCACCAGTTTGCTAAGGTAGAAGCTTAAATTATTGATTTTAGATTTTTCTAGTATAGACATTCAATGCTATACATGTCCCTTTAAGGACTGGTTTTGCTGTATTACACAACTTTTGATAAGTTGTAATTTTGTTTCCATTTACTTAAACATATTTAAAAATTTCTCATTACATTTTCTTTTTGGCCCCTGTGTTATTTAGAAGTATATTGTTTAATCTCCAAATACCCTTGATTTTCTTGCTACTTTTTTGTTATCAATTTCTAGTTTATTTCCATCGCAGAATGAGATTATACTTTGTATCATTTATATTCTTTTAAATTTGATGATGTGTGTTTTATGGCATAGAATGTGATCTATCTTGGTGTATGTTCCATGTGGACTTGAAAATAATGTGCTTTCTGCTTTTGTCAAGTATTCTATGAATGTCATTTAGATCATTTCAGTTCAACTGCACCTTACTGATTTTCTGCCTAGTGGATTTGTCAGTTATGAAAAGAGATGTGTTGACATCTCCTTCTCTAAGAGTAGATGTGTCTCATCAGTGTTTGCCTTGTATATCTTAACAGAATTTTTTGGTGCATACACATTAAGGGTTGCCATGATTTCTTTGAGAATTGGCCACTTAATCATTAAGTAATGCCCATCTTTATTTCTGACTTTCTTGTTGTGACTACTGCTTTGTCTGAAATAATATAGCTAGAGCAGATGGTGTTTTTTTCCACTCATATTAGCATGGTACAGTTTTCTCCATCCCTTTACTTTATTTTTGAATTTTATTTTATTTTTTTATATACCAGGTTCTTATTAGGTATCTGTTTTGTACATATTGGTATATATATATGTCTATCCCAATCTCCGCATTCATCCCACCCCCGCTTTGCCCCCCTTGGTGTCCATACGTTTGTTCTCTACAGCTGTGTCTCTATTTCTGCCTTGCAGACTGGTTCATCTGTACCATTTTTCTAGATTCCACATGTATGCATTAATATACAATATTTGTTTTTCTCTTTCTGGCTTACTTCACTCTGCGTGGTAGTCTCTAGGTCCATCCACGTCTCTACAAATGACCCAATTTCATTCCTATTTATGGCTGAGTAATACTCCATTGTATATATGTACCACACCTGCTTTATCCATTCATCTGTCAACGGGCATTTAGGTTGCTTCCATGACCTGGCTATTGTATCCATCCCTTTACTTTTAATCATTTCATGTCTTTATATTTGAAGTCTGTTTCTTGTAAACAGCATAGGGTTAGATCTCCTTTGTTTTCATTCTTTTTTATCAATCTCTACCTTTTAATTGATATATTTAGACCATTCACATTAAAAGTGATTATTGATATAGTTGGATTAGCATTAACCATATTTGTAACTGTTTTCTACTCCTTGAGCTTACTCTTTGTTTCCTTTTTAATCTCGTGCTCTTTTTCTGCCTTCTCTAGTTTTAATTCAAGATTTCATGTTATTCCATTTTCTCTCCTCCTTCGCATATCAGTTATACATTTATAAAATTTCTAGTGGTTTCTGTAGCGTTTGCGTTATACATTTGCAACGTATTCAAGTCCTCTTTCAAATAACCCCATCCTGCTTCACGGTTAGCGCAAGTATCTCGTAACAGTGCAAGTATACCATTTCTGCCATTTATTTCTCTTATCCATAATGTATAACCACTGGATGCATTGCTGTTATATTATTATTTTGAAGAAATAGTTATCTTTTTTCATCAGTTGAAAATAATAAAAATAAAAGGCTTTTTTTATCTTCATTTATTTCTTGTGTTACTCTCTTCCTTTCTTTACGTCAGCCAAAGCTTCTGACCTATATCATTTTCCTTTTCCCAGAAGAACTTCTTTTAACATTTCTTGCAAAGTAGATCTGTGTGACAAATTTCCGACAGTTTTTTTGTCTGTCAGAGAAAGTCTTTATTTCTCATTACTGCTGAAGGATTTTCGCCCCCTGGCTACAGAATTCTAGGTTGGTGGTAGTGTTTTTGTTGTTGTTGGGTTTTTTCATTTCAATGCTTTAAAAATTTAACTGTAGTCTTTTCTTGATAGCATTGTTTGTGAAGAGAAGTGTTGGTAATTGTTACCCTTGTACCTCTAGAGTAAGTTCTTTTTTTCTCTAGCTCATCTCAAGAATTCCCTTTCTGTTTGGTTTTCTGCAGTTTGAGTATGATATGGCTACGTGTAGATTTTTTTTTCTATTTATCCTGCTTGGTGTTCTCCGTGGTTCCTAGATCTGTGGTTTAGTGTCTGTCGTTAATTTGGGGAAATTCTCAGTCATTATTACTTTGAAAATTCTGCTGCTTTCTCTGTTTCTTCTCAGATTATTCCCACTATGCATATGTTACATCTCTTGTAATTGTTCCACAATCCTTGGTTAGTCTTTTCTTTTTTAAAAATTTTTTTGTTTTCTCTTTGCTTTTTAGTTTAAGGGTTTTCTATCAACGTATATCTTTAATTGCACTGAGTCTTTCCTTGGCCATGTGCAGTCTACTGGTGAGCCTATCAGTGGCATTCTTCATGTCGGTTACAATGTTTTTGATTTCTCACATTTCCTTTTGATGCTTTCCTACAGTTTCCGTCTCTCTATGTGCATTACCTACTATTCTTGCATGTTGTTCACTTTTTCCATTAGAGACCTAGCGCATGAATCATAAGTATTCTAAAATTCTAGTCTGATATTCCAGATTATCTCCTATATCTGAGTGTGGTTAATTTACTTGCTTTGTTTAATCAGACTGTGCTTTTCTGCCTTTTAGCGTATCTTATAATTTTTAGTTGAAGGCTGGACTTGATGTATTGGATAATAGGAACCGATTTAAAGGGCCTTTAGCATGAGAGTTTGTGTTTATCTGCATAAGAGTTATGTCGTGTTTACTGTTTCCTCTTACGGTAGGCCCCTGAGATTTCAATTTCCTTGAGTGTTCTTGTTGTCTATGGTTTTCCCTAGGAACACCTTCATAAGTGGTCTAAGCCTTGCAGTTCTTTCAGCAGTAATCCTCTGGTATTATATTGGAACCTTGTTGATGCAATGGTAAGGTGTCCGGGAAGTGTTCTATAATCCTGTGATTAGCTGTCCATGTTTTAGTGGCTCTCTGCCCCTGGGCTATTGCCGTTACAAATGCTTCTCAGCTTTCATCCCCCCTGTTACGTGACATTGGAAGTCTGGAGGGGGCTGGAGTTAGGATTTTCCCTTCATCCAAGGTAGTTGGTGTAGGAAAGTACACAGAACAGAAACATCTGGACCTGTGTTTCAAAATGGTTACTTTTTCCTAGGTGTATTTCAAAAGAGTTTATGTCCCCCTCATGCCAGAAGCATGTGGAAATTTTTCTTGGATCTTTACGGTGAGAACCTGTTAGGACTCCAGAAGGTAAAACTCACAGAAGTGTGTGGGCTCCCCTAAGACTCGGCTCCTAGGAGTTTTGGGCTCTGAAGCTTGTCACACATAGCTTCCAGTGTTGCATCAAGTACAATGTAAATTTTTCTCCTTCTTCCTGGATCCAGGACTTTCTGCTCCCAGTGAGCTGTGATTCTCTGTATTTCCCTGCATCTTCAGTTTTGAAGCATTGGTTTTCCCTGTAACTTCAATTCTCTGATGATCTAAGAAGAGTTGTTGATTTCCGGTTTGTTCAGCTTTTTGTCATTGTGAGGATGGGAGTGAAGACTTCCAAGATGTTCACGTGGCAGAGCAGGAAAATTCTTGTCAAATAGTAGAGGTGGTACCATATATCTGCGTCTTGTTTCTTATTTTATTGGGAATTCTGATAACATTCCACATTTAAGTATGCTTAATACGTATAGATTTTACAGAAGAGAAATTTCCTAGTAATGTAAGTTTGCGAAAAGTTATTACCATGGACTAGTGTAAAATTTTTATCAAAGGCCCTTTCTTTACCCCTGCATATAATTAAATTGTGATATTGTGATTTATACCAAGAAATATATATTTGGTCTTTGTCCCCAGAGCTGCTAAAACTGTTGGGGTTTCCTAAATGAAAAGAGCAAGAAAGGTGAAAGGAGTGTTTCATGTTACTGGTAACAAGCCCCTTTCAACCACACCTGTGTTTATGTTAATGAGGTGACTTTTAGAAAGCCCCTAAGGGTGAGGGGCTGCCTGGCGGACCCACCATATGATCAGGGGCAAGAACTTTCAGTCCTACCCTCTGACCTCTTAGAGAAGAAGGGCTGGAAATTGACTTAATTACCAGTGGCCAATGATTTAATTAATTATGCCTGTGTAATGAAGCCTGCATAAGAATCCTATCCAAGAGCTTCCAGTTTGCTGAACGCATGTAGGTGCTATGAGGGTGATGCAACTGGAGAGGGCATGAGAGCTCCACACCCCTTCACCACACCTCACTTCTAAACATCTCTTCCATTTGGCTGTTAGGGAGTCACGTTCTTTTATAATCAGTAATCTAGTAAGTACACTGTTTCTTTGAGTTCTTTGAGCTGTTTTAGAAAATTGCCAAACCCTGGGAGGGGGTTGTGGGAGCCCCCAATTTATAGCCAGTCAGTCAGAATTATGGGAGACCTGGGTTTGGATTAAGTGTAGGGCTATCCTGTGGGAATGAGTCTTTACCTTGTGGGATCTGATGCTAACTGCAAGTAGATATTTTCGGAATTGAATTGTCGGTTACCCAGCCGGTGGTAGAGAATTGCTTTGTGTGAGCAAAACAAAACAAAATTCCCATACATTTGGTGTCAAAAGGCTTGAGAATAGAAGTGTAGAGACAAATATTCTTTCCCTTTAGAAATGCATTTTCTCCTTTCTCTGTTAAGGCAGTGATTTCCATTGGTCAGTATTTTGTAGTGCAAAGAGTTCCCATACAGCCACTCACTTCTTCCATTTAGTTTCTCCTATTCTTAACATCTTGTATTGGTTCAGTGAATACAAATTCATTTGTTATAATTGATCAACTCATAGTGATACATTATTATTGACTATTGTCCACTGTTTATAACACATTTCACTTTTTGTGCTTTACACTTCTATAGTGGTTGACAAAGGCATGATGTCATCTACTCACCAACAGAGCATCATGCAGAAGAGTTTCATTGCCCTAAAAATCTCCCGTGCTCCACCTGTCCATCCCTCAAAACCTCACTTTGAGCCCCTGACAACTCTGAACTTTTTACTCTCTCTAGAGTTTTGCCTTTTCCAGAATATAATGTTGATGGAATCCTACAGTATGTAGGCTTTTTATTTATTTATATATTTAACATCTTTATTGGAGTATAATTGCTTTACAATGGTGTGTTAGTTTCTGCTTTATAACAAAGTGAATCCGTTATACATATATCCCCATATCTCTTCCCTCTTGTGTCTCCCTCCCTCCTACCCTCCCTATCCCACCCTTCTAGGTGGTCACAAAGCACCGAGCTGATCTCCCTGTGCTATGCGACTGCTTCCCACTAGCTCTCTGTTTTACATTTGGTAGTTTATATATGTCCATGCCACTCTCTCACTTTGTCACAGCTTACCCTTCCCCGTCCCCATATCCTCAGGTCCATTCTCTAGTAGGTCTGCATCTTTATTCCCATCTTGCCCCTAGGTTCTTCTTGACCATTATTTTTTTTCTTAGATTCCATATAAATGTGTTAGCATACGGTATTTCTTTTTCTCTTTCTGACTTACTTCACTCTGTATGACAGACTCTAGGTCCATCTACCTCACTACAAATAACTCAATATGTAGGCTTTTTAAACTAGCTCCTTTTGCTAATCAATATACATTTAAGTTTCTCTGTATCTGTTTGTGGTTTGAAATGTCATTTCTTTTCATGGCTGAATAGCATTCCATCATGTGGACTACCACAGTTAGTTTACCCATTCATCTGCTGAAGGTCATCTTGGTTGATTTCAGTTTCTGGCAGCTATGAATTAGTGTACTATTAACATTAGTTTGAAGGCTTTTGGGTGGACATAAGTTTTCAACTCTTTTGAGTAAATACCTAGGCGTTTAATTGCTAGATCATATGATAAGATTATGTTTAGCTTAAAAGAAACTTCCAGACAGTTTCCAGTGTGTCTCTATCACTTTGCATTCCCTTGAGCACTGAATGAGAGTTCCTGTTCGTCCCCATCCTTGCCAGCATTTGGTATTGTCAGGTGTTTGTTTTTGTTTTAGCCATATTAATAGGTATCTCATTGTTGTTTTAATCCCAGAGTCCCTGAAGACATGTGATGTTGATCATCTTTTTGTATGCTGTTTGCCATCTGTGTAGATTTTTGGTAAGACATCTGTTCAGCTCTTTTAACCACTGTTAAATTGACTTTTATGTTTTCTTATTGTTGAGTTTTTTAAGAGTTCATTGTATATTTTTGATTCATGTTTATTATCAGATATGTGTCTTACAGTTATTTTTTCCCAGTCTGCGGCTTGTCTTTTCATTCTCTTAATAGTACCTTTTACAGAGTAGAAGTTTTTAATTTTAATGAAGTTCAGCTTATCATTTTTCTCTTTCATGGATTGTGCTTTTAGTGTTGTGTCTAAAATCTCGTTGCCAAACCCAAGGCTTTCTCCTATATTACCTTCTATTTTTTTTTTTCCCCCACTCCACGTGGCAGGCAGGATCTTAGTTCCCTGACCAGGGATCAAGCCCATGCCCCCTGCAGTGGAAGTGCAGTCTTAACCATTGGAACATGAGGGGAGTCCCTGGATTTGTTTTTAATTTTGAGTTTTCCATTTAGGTCTGTGATCCATTTTGAGTTAATTATTTTGCAACATGTAAAGTCTGTATCAGCATTCTTTTTTGTTGTATGTGGATGTCTAGTTGTCCCAGCACTGTGAGTTAAAAGACTCCTTTCTCTATTGAATTGCCGTTGCTCCTTTGTTAAAGATCAGTTGACTGTATGAGGGGTCTCTTTCTAGGTTTTCTATTCTGTGCCTTGGTCTATTTGTCTCTTGTTTTGCTAATAGTATGTGGTCTTGATTACTGTAGCTTTAATGTCTGTTTTGAAATCCAGTAATATCAGTTCTCTGACTTTGATCTTCTTCGGTATTGATTTGAATTGGTTATTATGGATCTTTTCATTTTTTATATAAACTCTAGGTTGTTTATTGCTATCTACAAAACAACTTGTTGGAGTTTTGAGCAGAATTGTATGGAATATATAAATCAAGTTGGGAGTAACTGACATCTCAACAATCTTGCATCCTCCTATCCATGAACATGGAGTGTTTGTCTATTTATTTAGATCTTCTTTAATTTTTTTCAGTGACATTTGTATTTCTCATATAAATCTTATACTTATTTTTCTAAGAATTATCTATAATCGATCTTTTTTTGGTACTAATGTAAATGGCATTAGGTTTTTCAATTGCAAGTTCAATTTGTTTATTGGAAAACAATTGACTGTTGAATATTAACCTTGGCTTACTGATATGAGGAGTTTTCTTGTTGTTGGTTATTTCAGATTTCCTACATAGACAATTAGGTCATCTGTGAGCAAAGACAGGTTTATTTTTTCCTTTCAAATCTGTATATCTTTTTCTTCCTTCTCTTATCTTATTGCATTGACTGGGACTTCCACTACAGTGTTGAATAGGCATGGTGAGAAGGGATATCTTAGCCTTGTTCCTGATCTTAGTGTGAGAGCATCTCTCTTCTCAGTATGAAGTAGGATGTATTACCTGTTTTTTGGTTTTTTTTTAAGATGTTCTATTCAGTATATGAAGCTGAGCCAGTGCCTCTCTACTTCTAGTTTGCTGGGAAATTTTATGATGAATGGTTACTGGATTTTATTAAAATTTTTTTCTTCTTTTGATATGATCATGTGATTATTTTCTTTAGCCTAGTGATATGATGAGTTAGCATTACTGATTTTCAAATGTTGCACACCTGAAATAAAGTCTACTTAGTTGTGGTATATAATTCCTTTTATACATTGTTACATTTGTTTTGCTTATACTTTGTTGGGGAATTTGCATCTATGTTCATGAGAGATATTGGTGGTCAATTCTCCTTTCTTTTAATTTCTTTTTCTGGTTTTGACATTAGAGTGATGCTGGCCTCATAGCATGAATTAGGAAGTGTCCCCTCTGCTTCTGTTTTCTGGAAGAGATTGTAGAGAATTGTTTTCATGTCTTCCTTAAATTTTTGTTAGAATTCATCAGTGAAATCATCTGGGCCTGGTGCTGTCTTTATTGGAAGCTTATTAATTATAGATTAAATTTCTTTAATAGATACAGACCTATTCTGATTATCTATTTATCCTTGTATAGTTTTGGGAAATTGTATCTTCAAGCAATTTGTTGATTTAACTTTTCAAATTTGTAGGCATAGAGTTGTTTATAATATTCATTTATTATCCTTTTAATATCCGTGGAATCAGGAGTGATGGCCGTTCCTTCATTTCTGCTATTAGCGATTTAATTGGTGTTTTCTCTCTTTTTATTTTCCTTGAGTAGCCTGGTTAGACTGTCATCTTGTTTTTTCTTTTTTTTCTTTTGGATATGTTCAAAGAAGCAGCTTCTGGTTTTGTTGTTTTTCTCCATTTTTTTCCCCTTTCTTCAGTGTCATTGATATCTACTTTGATTTGTTATTTGTTTTTTGTCTGCTTTTTTTTCTCTTCTTTCAACAGTTTACTAAAGTAGAAGCTTAAATTATTGATTTTAGATTTTTCTAGTATAGACATTCAGTGCTATACATGTCCCTTTAAGTAGTTCTATTTTTCGTTTTTTAAGAATTCTCCATACTCTTCTCCATAGTGGCTGTATCAATTTACATTCCCACCGGCAGTGTAAGAGGGTTTCCTTTTCTGCACACCCTCCCAGCATTTATTGTTTGTAGATTTTTTGATGATGGCCATTCTGACCGGTGTGTGGTGATACCTCATTGTAGTTTAGATTTGCATTTCTGTAATACTTACTGATGTTGAGCATCCTTTCATGTGTTTGTTGGCAATCTGTATATCTTCTTTGGAGAAATGTCTATTTAGGTCATCAGCCCATTTTTGGATTGGCTTGTTTCTTGGATGTTGAGCTGCATGAAGTGCCTGTATATTTTGGAGATTAATCCTATGTCAGTTTCTTCATTTACAAATATTTTCTCCCATTCTGAGGGTTCTCTTTTCATTTTGTTTATGGTTTCTTTTGCTGTGCAAAAGCTTTTAAGTTTCATTAGGTCCCATTTGTTTATTTTTGTTTTTATTTCCATTTCTCTAGGAGGTGGGTCAAAAAGGATCTTGCTGTGATTTATGTCATAGAGCATTCTGCCTATGTTTTCCTTTAAGAGTTTTATTGTGTATGGACTTACATTTAGGTCTTTAATCCATTTTGAGTTTATTTTTGTATATGGTATTAAGGAGTGTTCTAATTTCATTCTTTTACATGTAGGTGTCCAGTTTTCCCAGCACCAGTTGTTGAAGAGGCTGTCTTTTCTCCATTGTATATTCCTGCCTCCTTTATCAAAGATCAGGTGACCATAGGTGCATGGGTTTATCTCTGGGCTTCCCATCCTGTTCCAGTGATCTATATTTCTATTTTTGTGCCAGTACCAGACACTCTTGATTTCTGTAGCTTTGTAGTGTAGTCTGAAGTCAGGGATCCTGATTCTTCCAGCTCCGTTTTTCTTTCTCAAGGTTGCTTTGGCTATTCGGGGTCTTTGTGTTTCCATGCAAATTGTGATATTTTTTGTTCTAGTTCTGTGAAAAACGCAATTGTAGTTTGACAGGGGTTGCATTGAATCTGTAGATTGCTTTGAGTAGTATAGTCCTTTTCACAATACCGATTCTTCCAATCCGAGATCATGGTATATTTCTCCATCTGTTTATGTCATCTTTGATTTCTTTTATCAGTGTTTTATAGTTTTGTGACTACAAGCCTTTCATCTCCTTAGGCAGGTTTATTCCTAGGTATTTTCTTCTTTTTGTTGCAGTGGTAAATGGGAGTGTTTCCTTAATTTCTCTTTCTGATTTTTCGTTGTTGGTATATAGGAATGCCAGAGATTTCTGTGCATTAATTTTGCATCCTGCAACCTTACCAAATTCATTGACTAGTTCTAGTAGTTTTCTGGTGGCATCTTTAGGATTTTCTATTTATAGTATATTGTCATTGGCAAATAGTGCCAGTTTTACTTCTTCTTTTCCAATTTGGATTCCTTTTATTTCTTGTTCATCTCTGACTGCTGTGGCTAAAACTTCCAAAAGTATGTTGAATAATAGTGGTGAGAGCAGGCAACCTTGTTGTGTTCTAGATCTTAGTGGAAATGGTTTCAGTTTTGCACCATTGAGAATGATGTGGGCTCTGGGTTTGTCATATATGGCCTTTGTTATGTTGAGGTAGGTTCCCTCTATGCTTACTTTCTAGAGAGTTTTTATCATAAATGGATGTTGAATTTTGTCAAAAGCTTTTTCTGCATCTATTGAGATTACCATATGGTTTTTATCTTTTAGTTTGTTAATATGGTGTATCACGTTGATTTGCGTGTATTGAGGAATCATTGCATTCCTGGGATAAACTGCAGTTGATCGTGGTATATGATCCTTTTAATGTGCTGTTGGATTCTGTTTGCTTGTAGTTTGTTGAGGATTTTTGCATCTGTGTTCATCAGTGATATTGGCCTGTTGTTTTCTTTTTTTGTGACATCTTTGTCTGGTTTTGGTATCAGGGTGATTGTGGCCTTGTAGAATGAGTTTGGCAGTGTTCCTCCCTCTGCTATATTTTGGTTGAGTTTGAGAAGGATAGGTTTTAGCTCTTCTCTAAATGTGTGAGAGAATTCGTCTGTGAGCCCTGTGGTCCTGGGCTTCTGTTTGTTGGAAGATTTTTAATCACAGTCTCAATTTCAGTGCTTGTGATTGGTCTGTTTATATTTTCTATTTTTTCCTGGTTCAGTGTCAGAAGGTTGTGCTTTTCTAAGCGTTTGTCCATTTCTTCCAGGTTGTCCATTTTATTGGCATATAGTTGCTTTTAGTATTCTCTCATGTTCTTTTGTATTTCTACAATGTCAGTTGTTACTTCTCCTTTTTCATTTCTAATTCTGTTGATTTGAGTCTTCTCCCATTTTTCTTGATGAGTCTGGCTAATAGTTTATCACTGTTCTTTATCTTTTTAAATAACCACCTTTAGTTTTATTGATCTTTGCTATGGTTTCCTTCATTTCTTTTTCATTTATTTCTGATCTGGTCTTTGTGATTTCGTTTCTTCTGCTATCTTTGGGGGTTTTTTGTTCTTCTTTCTCTAATTGCTTTAGGTGTAAGGTTAGGTTGTTTATTTGAGATTTCTCTTGTGTCCTGTGGTAGGATTGTATTGCTATAAACTTCCCTCTTAGAACTGCTTTTACTGAATCCCATAGGTTTTGAGTGATCGTGTTTTCATTGTCATTTGTTTGTAGGTATTTTTTTATTTCCTGTCTGATTTCTTCAGTGATCTCTTAGATATTTAGCAGCACATTGTTTATCCTCCATGTGTTTGTATTTTTTACAGTTTTTTTCCTGTAATTGATATCTAGTCTCATAGCGTTGTGGTCAGAAAAGATACTTGATACAATTTCAATTTTCTTAAATTTACCAAGGCCTGATTTGTGTCCCAGGATATGATCTATCCTGGAGAATGTTCCATAAGCTTTTGAGAAGAAAGTATATTTTGTTGTTTTTGGATGGAATGTCCTATAAATATCAATTAAGTCCATCTTGTTTAATGTGTCATTTAAAGCTTGTGTTTCCTTATTTATTTTCATTTTGGATGATCTGTCCATTGGTGAAAGTGGGGTATTAAAGTCCCCTACTATGATTTTGTTACTGTCAGTTTCCCCTTTTATGGCTGTTAGCATTTGCCTTATGTATTGAGGTGCTCCTATGTTGGGTGCATAAATATTTACAATTGTTATATCTTCTTCTTGGATTGATGCCTTGATCGTTTTGTAGTATCCTCCTTTGTCTCTTGTAATAGTCTTTATTTTAAAGTCTATTTTGTCTGTTATGAGAATTGCTAATCCAGCTTTCTTTTGATTTCCATTTGCATGGAATATCTTTTTCCATCCCCTCACTTTCAGTCTGTATGTTTCCCTAGGTCTGAAGTGCGTTTCTTGTAGACAGCATATGTACAGGTCTTGTTTTTGTATACATTCAGCCAGTCAATGTCCTTCAGTTGGGGCATTTAATCCACTTACATTTAAGGTAATTATCAATATGTGTGTTCCTATTACCACTTTCTTAACTGTTTTCGGTTTGTTATTGTAGGTCTTTTCCTTCTCTTGTTGCTTCTTCCTGAGAAGTTCCTTTAGCATTTGTTGTAGAGCTGGTTTGGTAGTGCTGAATTCTCTTAACTTTTGCTTGTCTGTAAAGGTTTTAATTTCTCCATCAAATCTGAATGAGATCCTTGCTGGGTAGAGTAATCTTGGTTGTAGGTTTTTCCCTTTCATCACTTTAAATATGTCCTGCCACTCCCTTCTGGCTTGCAGAGTTTCTGCTGAAAGATCAGCTGTTAACCTTATGTGCATTGCCTTGTGTATTACTTGTTGCTTTTCCCTTGCTGCTCTTAATATTTTTTCTTTGTATTTAATTTTAGAAAGTTTAATTAATATGTGTGTTGGCGTGTTTCTCCTTGTATTTATCCTGTATGGGACACTGTGTTTCCTGCACTTGATTGACTATTTCCTTTCCCAAGTTAGGGGAGTTTTCAATTATAATTTCTTCAAATATTTTCTCAGACCCTTTCTTTTTCTCTTCTTCTTCTGGGACCCCTATAATTTGCATGTTGGTATGTTCAGTGTTGTCCCAGATGTCTATGAGACTGTCCTCAATTCTTTTTGCTTTATTCTGCTCTGCTCTAGTTATTTCCACTATTTTATCTTCCAAGTCACTTATCCGTTTTTCTGGCTCATTTATTCTGCTATTGATTCCTTCTAGAGAATTTTTAATTTCATTTATTGTGCTGTCCATCATTGTTTGATTGCTCTTTAGTTCTTCTAGGTCCTTTTTAAAAGTTTCTTGAATTTTCTCCATTCTATTTCCAAGATTCTGGATCATCTTTACTGTCATTACTCTGAATTATTTTTCAGGTAGGCTGCCTATTTCCTCTTCATTTGTTTGGTCTGGTGGGTTTTTACCTTGCTCTTCAATCTGCTGCATATTCCTCTGTCTTCTCATTTTGCTTAACTTACTGTGTTTAGGGTCTCCTTTTCGTAGTTCGTAGTTCATAGTTCCCATTGTTTTTAGTGTCTGCCCTCAGTGGGTAAAGTTGTTTCAGGAACTTGTGTAGGCTTCCTGTTGGAGGGGACCAGTGCCTATGTTCTGGTGGGTAGGGCTGGATCTTGTCTTTCTGCTGGTGTGTTTCTTTCTGGTGATGTGTTTTGGAGTGTCTGTGAACTTAGTATGATTTTAGGTAGCCTCTCTGCCAATGGGTTGTGTTGTGTTCTTGTCTTGCGAGTTGTTTGGCATGGGGTGTCTAGCACTAGAGCTTGCTGGCTGTTGAGTGGAGCTGGGTCTTAGCCTTGAGATGGAGATCTTGGGAGAGCTCTTGCCTATTGGTATTACATGGGGTCAGGAGGTCTCTGGTGGTCCAGTGTCCTCAACTTGGCTCTCCCACATCATAGGCTCAGGCCTGACACCAACCCAGAGCACTAAGACCCTCTCAGCCGCATGGCTCTGAAGAAGAGGTAGAAAAAAAGAAAGAAAATAAATTTTAAAAAATAAAAATATAGGGCTTCCCTGGTGGCGCAGTACTTGAGAGTCCGCCTGCCGATGCAGGGGACACAGGTTCGTGCCCCAGTCCGGGAAGATCCCACATGCCGCGGAGCAGCTGGGCCCGTGAGCCATGGCCGCTGAGCCTGCGCATCCGGAGCCTGTGCTCCACAACGGGAGAGGCCACAGCAGTGAGAGGCCCACGTACCGCAAAAAAAAAAAAATAAATAAAAAATAAAAAATAAAAATAAAAATATAAAATAAAGTAAAATAATTAAATTTTAAAAATCATTAAAATAAAAAAGTTTTTTTAAGTAAAAAAATAAAAGAGAACAACCAAACCAATAAACACATCCACCAAAGATATCACATACTAAAATCTATACTATGGTAAACATAAAAATCAGAAACAGGTCAGTCACAGATAGCAAACCCCAAGTCTACAGTTGCTTCCAAAGTCCACTGCCTCAATTTTGGTATGATTCATTGTCTATTCAGGTATTCCACAGATGCAGGGTACATCAAGTTGACTGTGGGGATTTAATCCACTGCTCCTGAGGCTGCATGGAGAAATTTCCCTTTTTCTTCTTTTTTTTGCACAGCTCCTGTGGTTCTGCTTTGGTTTTGGCCCTGCCTCCGTGTGTAGGTCTCCTGAGGGCGTCTATTCCCTACCCAGACAGGAGGGGGTTAAAATAGCAGCTGATTAGTGGGCGCTGGCTCACTCAGGCCACGGAGAAGGAGGGGTGCGGATGCGGGGCGAGCCTGCGGCGGCAGAGGCCGGCTTAATGCTGCAACAGCCTGGGGAGTGCCATGTGTTCTCCCGGAGAAGTTGTCCCTGGATCACGGGACCTGGCTGTGGCGGGCTGCACAGGCTCCCAGGAGAGGAGGTGTAGATAGTGACCTGTGCTTGCACACAGGCTTCTTGGTGGCAGCAGCAGCAGCCTTAGCATTTCATGCCTGCCTCTGGTATCCACGCTGATAGCCGCGACTCGCACCCATCTCTGAAGCTCTTTTAGGCGGTGCTCTGAATCCCCTCTCCTCGTACACCCTGAAACAATGGTCTCTTGCCTCTTCGGCAGCTCCAAACTTTTCCCGGACTCCCTCCCGGCTAGCTGTGGTGCACTAGCCCCATTCAGGCTGTGTTTACGCAGCCAACCCCAGTCCTCTCCCTGGGATCTGACCTCGGAAGCCCGAGCCTCAGCTCCCAGCCCCCGCCCGCCCCGGCGGGTGAGCAGACAAGCCTCTCGGGCTGGTGAGTGCTGGTTGGCACGGATCCTCTGTGCGGGAATCTCTCTGCTTTGCCCTCTCTGCACCCCTGTTGCTGCGCTCTCCTCCATGGCTCCAAAGCTTCCCACCCACCCAACCCCCGTTTCCGCCAGTGAAGGGGCTTCCTAGTGTGTGGAAACTTTTCCTCCTTCACAGCTCCCTCTCAGAGGTGCAGGTCCCATTCCTATTCTTTTGTCTCTGTTTTTCCTTTTTTCTTTTGCCCTACCCAGGTACGTGGGGAGTTTCTTGCCTTTTGGGAGGTCTGAGGTCTTCTGCCAGTGTTCAGTAGGTTTTCTTTAGGAGTTGTTCCACACGTAGATGTATTTTTGATGTATTTGTGGGGAGAAAGGTGATCTCCACGTCTTACTCCTCCACCATCTTGAAGCACCCCCCCCCCCCCCAATTTTAAAGGGTCTAACAGATATCCTTATTCTTTAGTGAGGGAGAATCTGTTTTCAAGTTCTTGGTTTGAAGAAATGTACACATAAAGTATACACATAAAATGGTATATTATTCAAGTTTAAAAAGGAAGGAAATCCTGCCATTTGTGACAACATGGATGGATCTGGAGGACATTATGCTAAGTTAAATAAGTCAGGCATAGAAGAACAAATACTACACGATACTACTTATAAGAGCAATCTAAAATAGTCAAACTCATAGAAGCAGAGAAAAGAATGATGTTTGCCAGGGCCTGGAGGGAGAAGGAAACTGGGAGATATTAGAGGGCACAAAGTTTTGTTTATGTAAGATGAATAAGACCTAGAGATCTACTGTACAGCATAGTTAATAATGCTGTATTGTATACTTATAAGTGTGTTAAGAGGGTAAATCTTATATTAAGCATTTTATCACAGAATAATAATTATTATAAATAAAAAGGCAGTAGGAAACTTTTGGAGGTCATGGATAGCTTTATGGCATAAATCATGGTGATGGTTTCATTGATAGATTCTTACCTCTACATTCATCAAGTTGTATACATTAAAAGTGCACAGTTTTTTGTATGTCAATCATACCACAAAAAAGTGCTTTAAAAAATTCCAGTTCTGGGCTTCCCTGGTGGCGCAGTGGTTGAGAGTCTGCCTGCCGATGCAGGGGACACAGGTCCGTGCCCCGGTCCGGGAGGATCCCACATGCCGTGGAGCGGCTGGGCCCGTGAGCCATGGCCGCTGGGCTTGTGCGTCCGGAGCCTGTGCTCCACAACGGGAGAGTCCACAACAGTGAGAGGCCCGCGCACAGCAAAAAAAAAAAGCAAAAAAAAAAAAAAAAAAAAAATTCCAGTTCTTGGTTTGAAAATTGGGTTGGAGAAATGAAATATTGGATCAGAGATGAATATAAGCTCATTTATTCTGTCATTGATCACGTGACTTGAATATGTTTTGTTACTGGTCTTAATACAGGATTTGTTTTTGGGACTTCCCTGGCAGTCCAGTGGTTAAGACTGTGTTTGCACTGTAGGGGATGTGGGTTCGATCTCTGGTCCAGGAAGTACGATCCCGCATGCCACACGGAGTGGCCAAAAAAAAAATATATATATATATATATACTAGATTTATTTTGTTTATTTGAGGTTAGAACTTTTTGAAGATTTTTATCTTGTATATTTTAATACGTGATTTATGTAAAAGAATATGTACTTAGATACCCAGAAGTTGGGGAGAATTAATTTCTATTCATCATATGTACAATAAGTAGTTTGGGTTACTTTTCGAAATACAGTATCATATATTTGTTCATTTGTTTGATAATAAGCCAGCACATGGTATTCACTGCCTCTTTAGAGGGCATGGAAAAGGGAGAATTTTAGTTATTCCTGGGAAAGGCTGTATGAATAAAGATGTCAGTATTTTTTAGCACATGGGAACATTTAAAGGTGAATATCTGCTTTAAAAGAGGCACACATCAATTTTGCTATACATATTAAATTCCTATAGTATTCTTATTTATAATATAGTTAAACATATGCATCATATTGTCTATTCAAGGATAGAGCAAGATTAATCTCTAACTTTTAATAATATCCAAGTCATGAAGATAAATCTAAAAGCATAACTTTTCTACATTTCCATGTTATATGAAAAAAATTAATTCTTATTTATAAAAAAGGGATTAAATGTCAGATGAGAGTTTAAGTCTGTAATTTTATTCTTGAAGGAATCACTGTGGAATGCTAAGAAGATTTGGTTTGAAAGAGCTTAGTAACTGTGTTTCCATGGACCTCCATTTTCAAAGGCTATTTTTCACAAAGTTGAGCTATTGATACTGTTTTACCATCTGATACTTTTTTGACATTCATGTAGCAATATTTCAAATGGGAAACTATATCTTGAGAGGATAGATAGCTAAAAAAAGAGTATGCAATCCTCTTCTCTTCTTTTCACAATAATCACAGCTTGGCCTTTGATCTGACTTGAGACTATCCTTCTCTACAGCACAGTGGGAGGCGGCTTATTCTGCTGGAATTAAGTGGGGCAAGATGCCATGTGATAATAATAACTGCTTCTATCTCTCCTAATATGAAGTTTTAAGATACCAACTATTTGGTAAAGACAGATGTGTAATACATTTTCTGGATTTTTATCTCCTTGTTTTTCCTGCCAGTTAACATATTATTTTTTCTTTAAAAGCTCTAAAAGTTTCATGTCAGTGAACAGGAACAGAATATTTTACAGAAAAATTAAAAAGTTTTTTTTTTGTAAAGATGCACCCCTACTGATGAAGTGTTTGTGCTGGGAATGATAAGGGTAGTTTCCCTATTGTTCACACAGCAGGCTGTCATCTTTTTCTTCTTAATAGGGAAAGGTCTTATCCTCAGCATTGCTGCATGAGTTTTTCAGTTACTTGGCAACAATAATAAAAAAAAAAACACAAGCAGTAAAGGACCCATCATCAACATCATGACAAATAGTAGTTCCTCAGCTGGTTTTAATGGCCATATGGAGACATTAAATTTCTTGCCTTCAAGAATTAAGCCCAGTGCATAAGATCAGATTGAGCTCTGGTATGTGCAGCAATGTAAAACATTTTAGCCGTCGTCTGTGAATTAGTATGTGGAAAAAAGTGAATAAACATGAGGCATTCACCTGAATAAACAAAGTACCCCTGGAATGCACAAGACAAACAGATTTTTCTAATTTAGATATCTGGATGCATATTTTTGGCACATCCTTATGATCACGGCCAGCTGATATGGATATTATGAGGTCATCTACTGTGTGTATGATGATGTCTGTTGGTAAAGCATTAATCAATAGAAATAAATACTTGGTTAAGAAATGCTGCCATTAATAAATGAATATTTAAAACCAATCAGGATGTGGGAGAAACCCAACATGAGATACAAACACTAACAAATGAAACTACCGGTAATAAAAATCAATAACATAACTATACTGAAGGTAAGGGGGAAAGAACTAACCCAAATAACCTTAGAAAACAATAACTTGACTGGATGCTAAAAGGATAAAAACGAAAAGAACTGTGCACAAATGTTATGTAGTCAGTAAATGTGTTTCTCATAGAGGCATTGATAAGATACTCTGAAACTAATTTATGTGAATACTAGAATTGAACAAATAAGTAAATAGGTTGTTAACAATAAAACTAAGATTTCTTACAATTGGAGAAAGAAATTGCAATTAAATAAACTGGGGAGATTAAAAAGATTCCTATGGTGTTAAATTGGAATCTGAGGTATTAGTATAAACTCATTACAGACACACACACACACACACATATAAAAATAGATATGTGTGTATACATGGGTTAATACACAAATATTTCCCAGTCCTGGCTGCTGAGAGAGCCTAGAAACAATGAGATTCCAGTAGTAATCAGCATACCTAGAGACAAGATCTTGGTTTCTTAAGCATCATTCTTCTATAAAAGGAACCAAGGATCCTTGGAAAGGTGGTTCTTTCAGGGCTGAGATGGAAAAAATCAAAATGAGCTTGGAACATCTTGTAGAACCAGAAAAAAAAAGAATATTCTCAAAAGATACAGGGAAGAGAGCATTGTTGAAA
Organism: Phocoena sinus; assembly: GCF_008692025.1. NCBI lineage: Eukaryota > Metazoa > Chordata > Mammalia > Artiodactyla > Phocoenidae > Phocoena > Phocoena sinus. Next base: position 22,673,343 of record NC_045784.1, on the reverse strand, counting down.
GAAGACAACATTAGGAGAAGGACCTCTTAATGGCCAAAGCTTTGAGCAACAAAATAAATAATGCTAATATTGGATTATAACCCAAAGAATAAAAAAAATTCCTGAGTCCATAACAATATAAATAATTAAATATGTAGATGGAAGAGACACGACAGCTCCTCCTCATAGTGGAATTGCAATAAGAATTTAAAGAAGGGAAATGGAAGCCACTATTAGGCATATATCACAGTGGTGATTACTGCATACTTAATCTACTAATGGGTGCTACAATCAGTGCATCTGAGGAGAGAACATATTTGCACTGTCTCAAATTATCTCCCTCCAAGATATTTGTTGACTACAGGAGAAATCATAGTAACTTTACAGTGGAAATGCCCAGCAGAGATCATTTTGACCAGGTGATCAAGGTCATTGTTGCCAGTAATAAGATGCATTGAAATCAGGAACCCTGTGATATTGGTGCACTGTTGAAAGAAATGGCACCATTTCTGTGGTTCTCCTTTTTTTTTTTTAATAAATTATTTTATTTATTTATTTTTTGGCTGCGTTGGGTCTTCGTTGCTGCACGTGGGCTTCTCCCTAGTTGCAGGGAGCGGGGGCTACTGTTTGTTGCGGTGCATGGACTTCTCATTGCGGTGGCTTCTCTTGTTGCAGAGCACGGGCTCTAGGCACACGGGCTTCAGTAGTTGTGAATCTCAGGCTTTAGAGCGCTGGCCCAGTAGTGGCATGCAGGTTTAACTTCTCCGTGGCATGTGGGATCTTCCTGGACCAGGGCTAGAACCCGTGTCCCCTGCATTCAGGTGGATTCTTAACCACTGTGCCACCAAGGAAGATCCTTTGTGGTTCTCTTTTCAAGGAACTATGACCTCAGTCCAGTAATGAGAAGATACCAGATAGGCCTAAAGTGATGGACATTCAGCAAAATAACTGATCGATACTCTTCAGGGCTGACGGTGTATTGAAAAAGCAGGAAAGACTGAGGAACTATTGTAGATTGTAGGAGTCCAGGGAGAAATCACAACTAAACGCGATGTGGGACACTGATTAGGATCTTTAGAAAGGATAATAGTGGAAAAAATTATGAAGTTTAAATGAGGTAGTTAGTTTGGTTAATGCTAGTAAGACAAAAATAATTTCCTTGTTCTGGTACTTGTATGATGGTTACCTAAGATGTTAACATTGGACAAGGCTGGATGAGGGATAAACTCTCTGCACTATTTTTGCAACTTTTCTATAAGTCTAAAAGTAGTTTCAAATAAAACGTTTTTAAAAATTGCCATTATAAAAAATTCAGGAGGACTTTCACGTTAGTTGCTGTAAACAACTTTCAAAATAGGCAGAATATATGAAGTGACTGGAAAACAGTCAGCACAAGATTATGATCCCCAAAAGTAGGAAAACAGATGAGGTAGGCTCCCCAAATGACCCTGTATTTCTGCTTAGAGGCAACGTCTAGACTGTAGTGCAAGGAGGATAAGCCACCACAGAGCACGGTGGACTCATTGAACTGAGGATACAGTAAGTAGAGTTTGGGAATAGTAAAGCTGCTGAAATTTGCAGAGCAAGTTGGTGGCGAGAAGAGAGCTGGGTGGAGTTAATGCTCCAGAAATCTGTAGAAGGTCCCCTTGGGTCTTTCACTGAACATTAAGCTGCTCACGTCAAGGGCAGGACTCCATGGGACTGGGCAAAGAGCAACTACAAGGGGAGTTAAAAAAAATACTGGAGAGCAGTGAGCTGAAGAGCAGTGAGCTGAACAACTATTGGAAGACAAACATGGCTGGAAGACTTTTAAATATTGAACAGCCAGAGGGGAGCATCCTCTTTGAACACCCCAAGTAATTTGGTACAGTTTCAGACAAGTCTAAGCTGTAGGAATAGGATGAATGTAGTCCAAAAATAATGGCTACCATACAGCATCCTAACTGCCTTCAAATCACAGATTGGATTTCTGGGGAAGGCTTAAGTTGGAATAAGAGGCCCTAAGTCTAAAATGTTTATAGACCAGTTAGATAACAGGTTGTGTTGTGAAATTCTGGCCTCTCTGGACTTCATATTGCCTCTCATGGACTCTGGTCACTGCTCTCTCCCCGGTTCTTTCTAATGTTCCTCACTGGCTGGGGGTGTTCTGTCTGAACCCTTTCACTGACACCTGGTCGGTCTGATCAAATTCTTCTTTCTCAAAGTAAAGAGAAAAATCTTATTGACATTTCAGAATTTTAAAGCATGCCCAGAGGAATTCTGATACTCAAAGCATCACTGAAGAAATCCCACTTTCTATGGATGAGGGCTTAAGTTAATTTTCTGCTCAACCTACTTAGAAAACCTGGAAATTAAAATAACAGTGAGACAATATGTTTTCACCTAAAAGTTTGACCAAAATTTAAAAGGTTGATACAATAAAATGCCTGTGAGAGTGCAAATTACATACATTAATATGGGAGAATATGAATCAGTACAGCTTTATTTGAACAGAGTATCAGCAATATTCATAAAAATTTACAATCATCACATTCTTTCCACTTCAATCCAGTTTGCACTTTGCTGTGTATTTCCTATAAGAAAACATACATATTTGCCCAAGAATTCATGCTCAGTAATGTTGATACAAGTTCTATTAATCATAGCAACAAATGGGAAATAATTTATGTGTCCATCAGGAGGAGAATGTTTAAATTAATTATGGCACATACACACTTTAGAATACTTAGGAGTAGTTAAAAGAGTGAGATGAATCTATATGTGCTCTCAGGGAAAGACCCGGCATTCGTTTTAGTAAGTGACAAGGGCAAGAGACGGGACAATATGTACACTGTTATCCATGTATGTTAAGAAACTCACAATGTATTTTTATAACACATCTATGTAAGGAAAAGTCTAGAATCAATTTAAAAATAACACAAAATTTTAATTGTGGTTGCTTCTGAGGAGAGGGATGAATTCTAGAGGAATGTGATAGGGAAGGGGAATTGTGAGTTATCCATACTATTAGAATCTGGGGGCAGTAAGAGCATTTGTACTATTACTTAAAACCAAAATTTTCCTCAGGGGCAAACATAGAGACAAGAGGCAGTGGAAGAATGTTGACTTTTTCTTTTCTTATCAAGGATGGCACGTCTGCCACAGAACCATTTTCCACCTCCTAGAAGTACACCTGAGTTTTTAGGAGTTCTGTCTATATAGATGATCTTTTCTCATCTACTTCTTATGGAGGAGGCTTTGGTTTTGACCAAAAAGGCAAACTCAATCATTGGTATGTGGTCAGTGGCCAATCTCAAATAATTCAGCCCATTAAAATTCTACTGCAAATGCCAGGGTGGTTTCCAAAACCTCCTTTCTAACTTCAGGGTTATTACCCTAACAACCAGTAGATTCTGTGCCAAATCAGAGTCTCGTCACCAGCAGGCTTGCAAACACCGAGAATGTGGTGGAGGCACCCAGTGGGGATGAGGAGGTGTGTAAACGTCACTGTCTGAAGTGAACAGATACATGGAAAGGGCAGCTGCTGTCCCAGGGGTCCATGGTGACGAACGGGATCTGCGGGGAGTCGGGATGCTCCGAGTCAGGGGAGGGCAGGGCATACGGGCTGTCTGTTCCTCCGGGAGCTGAGTGCAGCCTCCAGAGGAAGATGCAGAGAAGAGCTGGCCAGCAGGTCAGCTTCCAGTCTGGACACGAGGGCACACTGGGGAAGACCCAGGGGCAGGGCGCTGTGATGCCGGAAAGTGCTGGGATTGGACCCCCGTGCCGGGACCGGGGCAATCAGCTCTCAGGGAAGCCTGGGGCGAGGGGCAGGAGGATCCTAGGTAAACGAAGCCCACAGACAATCCCCAAATGGTGTCTGATTCTCGTGTTCACCTTCCTTCTTTAGGCCTGCTCTTAATATTTTGGCTACAAGTTCCTCTTTCTTATTGCCTGAGAGACGTCACGGAGCAGTGAAAGGAGAAATGGATTAAGAGACAGAAGGGCTGCCTCAGGCTGGGAGGAGTGGAACAGCATGGGCTCTGGAGGAATTTCGACCAGGGCTTTAGTTTTGCCCTGTCACTAGCTATGTGAACTCAGCACATTACCAAATTCTGTGAGCCTTGGATTCTTCTTCAATGAAGTGTGTTTGATAAGCTCTGTCTTCTAGGACTGTTGGAATGTGTATAATGTATGTAAAACACCTGGCACAGTGACTGGTGTGCATTGAAACTTTAAAGAGTGGCAATTTTTGCCATGATTTTTTGACCCAGATAATACCAACCCTCCTGCCGAGAATTTTTGTTTTGTTTTGCTGTTGTTTTAAACCAGGAGATATCTGAGAATATGCAGTGCTATAGGACACTGAACATCAAGTCAGCCAAAAATTCTGCTTAACAAGAAAATATACCTCAGTAAGTCATGCCCCTTAGAGGAGGTATTATTTAATTTGGATGTTGGGGAATCCTCCCCATCTGGATGCAACTCAAAGCTAAATGTGTGTCAAGAACCAACTCCTTCTCTCCCTCCCAGCTGCCCTTGGATCCAAATCACCCCTATTTTCATTCATTTAACTCCTACCAAAATCAAGCCCTCCCATAGGGGTCGCCAAATTTTACTCACATTAACCCAGTTAAAATACCCTACTAATGGAGCAGGCTCTGTTTCTCCCAGTCCAGGTTAAAGAGTAGGATATGGGCCCAGTGGCTTCTTGGCATCCCACCTCAAGGAAGTATCACCCTTATTTATCAGAATCTCCTTGGTGATGATGTGGATAAAACACCTAGTTTGTGCACTGGGACAAGAGCACAGGGTACCTTCCACTCCCTCCCCACGTGGAGATTTCTCTCTGGTTAATCCATGATCCCCAAATAACCGCTAAAAGCAGTTCTCCATCGGAGGCTCAGTTTCTCAACTCTGAGACACACCACGCAAGGGTCTGGCCCTTGCTCACCACCCTCACACACCCTCCTCTGACCCACCACCCATCTTAACTGAAAATTACCTCTCACTGAAGGACTTGAGGTTTTTCCAAGGCTCCAAGTTGTCTTGCCTCAGGACATTTATACTTAAGTGCTCTCATCTGGCCCTCCCCCTCCCCCTTATCCTTTTTTTTTGCTTGTCTTTTTTGTCTTAGAGGGCATCTCACCATCTTCCTTATATGTTAGCTGCTGCTAGACTCTAATTCAATGGGAAAAGGCTCAGTCTTCTTTTTCTTACCACCCCCCATCCTACCATGGAGCCTTCCAAAGAGCAGATGCTCAACTAATGTTTGAGGGGGAAAAAAATGAACAATTTATTATGATTTTATTTCTCCTATATTATTGAATAAACGAAGCAAGTTCAGGTGTATAACTTTTATTTTACAGAACAGCAAAATACAAGGAATAAGGGAAACCGAGAATTGATCATCTTTTACATTTTTCTCTATTTTTTGATCCCAACTATTTTACTGCTAATTTCTTTCACATTTCTAAGGAAATGCCTATTACAATGCTATCTTTTCTTGTTCCAGGTCACTAAAAAAGATGGAAGGTTACCCTATTTGTTTAATAAAATGGCAAAACTATTACTCTTAAACTTCATAAACAGCATTAAGTATGTAACCAATATCATTCATATACTTAGATTCTGAAGCTAATTAAACTTTTTTAAAGAAGAAGCAACATTTGAAAACCTTCAACAACAAAACATAAATCTGTAAGTTATTCTAATATGCTATTCACTGTGATCCCTCCAACACCACCTAAGCCCCTACACTACTGCAGGAAGGTGCTTCAGATTTCACTACAGGTGGGAGAAGCTGCCCTGGAAGTCGGCCCCAGAACGCACACTGGCCACGGCACCAGTGAGAAGCATAGCTGCAAATCTGGCTTGGGCTCTCTCTTCCTCATCTCTCAAAGCCTCTTGATACAAGAGTGGGAAGGCACTGGGGACCGTATCATGAATCTTGGCCAAGAATTCAAGGACTTTCATCTTGCTGGTTTCAGCATGGGCTCTCGGGCCCCACAGGAACTCATAGCTTGGAGGATCACTGTTGGCCACCTGGCGGTACTCCAGGTACCCTTCCTGCACCAAATCTTTGGTGATGAGCTTCTTGGGCTCCCCATGGATGAAGTGCTTCTTTCCAGCATATATCCCCATCACATTGAGTACTTCCCAGATATCCTCCTCAGTGGCGCAGTTGCCCTTCATGAAGATCACACAGAGGACTGTCATAAGGAGGCCGGTCTTGGGCATGATCTCCTCACCCCTCATCCTGTCATCACTGGTGCACTGAAATTTGCTGACAAGGGCGTAGCAGTGCCTGGTGGGATCGACTTCCTTCACATCAATGCCAAAGGCCAGCACCATCAGCTCAGAGGCTCTCCTGAGGATCTCATGGAACTGCTCTTTGTACTTTTTGATGACATGCTTCAGCATACCCTCCTTTGTAATGGGCTCTCTCATGTTATACTTGCACAGCAGGAATTGCACCAACAGAATTGCCTTCTGGTCTACAACAGTTCTGCAGGAAAAATCAGTGCTGAGTGATGCCTGAGAGGTGCTTGGTTTTTCTTCATCTTGGCTCTTGGCACCTTCATCAGATCTTGTGCATGAAACACCTGCAGAAGTAGTGGTAGTGGATGGGGCTCTCTGAGACCCCTGGGATCTTCTACCTGACCCAGAAGCAGGGGAGCTCTGGAGATTACCACCAAGAGGAGGGGTGGGGGAGGAGAGAGACTCTTCTTCCTTTGCTGCAGGGGCCTGAGCATCTTGGAGACGCTGAGCCTCACTCCGGGCCTGACTGTGTTTCTCACGGGCACGGCGCTTGCTCTTCCAGCCCCGAGGCATGATGACACAGGTCAGGGCCAGCAGGCGGGAGTGTGCGCAGGAAGGCAGGCAACGAGGGCACCTGGGGGAGGGACAAGGAGATGCTGTGAGCACCTTCAGCGGGGAGATTCCTCCCTGGCTTTAACCAAGGCCACCTTTGCAGGGTCCTTGAGGGCACTGCTCGAGGACCCACAGGGCTCCTTTTCTGATCAGCCTGTCCCCTGAGACCCCTGCAGAGAAGTCAGTGTGCCTTGGGCTGGCAGGTCTAGGCTCTGTGTGGTCCCCTCTGTAATCCTCTCAGTTCACATTTAGGATCATCCTGTCAACTGTTGGCAGGGCCCGGCCATCCTCCCCTTTACGGCTCTGAAGCTAAACTCCTTCCACCAATGGCCTTCCCTCCCTAAACCCCACCCCCCATCCCAGGAGGAAATGAGGGAGAGCCTTAGAGGGCCACCCCTGCTGGGGCCTTCCAAAGCTGACAACAGGAGCAGGGGTTGATGGGTTTAATATTGATGTCAGTATTTCAACTGCTGTAAAATTATAAACTTTTATACTTCAATGAGTCCCAAGGAGCTAGTTCCTTTGCTCGCGGATGCAGGCATGCTTCACGCCATCTAGAGCTGCACTTAGCCTTCAGCTGGCTGCACGAAACAGAAAATCAGACCTGCCCCGCCCCGCCGCGTCCTCTCCCAGAGCCCGGCTTATGTTGCTTACGAGCCTCAGATCCACAGTCAGCCAGCGTTGCGTTTCCGCAATATCATTCATACACTTAGATTCAGTCATTGCTCATGTTGCCACCCCCTTTGTTAGGGTTTTCAGTCGTCGCTCATGTTGCCACCCCCACCAGGCCAAGCCGCCCCCCATCCCCGGCCCCCGCCGGAGTTTGACAGCCCTGCCCGGGGCCTCCCAGGGTGGACCGCAGGGACAGCAAGTGTGTGTGCCGGGTTGAGCGTGCCTTCAGTCCTCGCTCAGTCTCCTCTCGACGCCAAATAAAGCCTGGGATGTTTTCCTCTGTTGATCTGAGAACACCAGCCTCAGATCAACGTCTTCATTCCCTGAGACCCCGAGGCAAAACTGACGGTGCGTTGGGCCTAACAGTCTTGCCGCTAGCCTTTTAGCACGCGTCGGATTGTAGCAGGGATTCTATGATGTCTCCTTTGTTCTAAGGAGGCACGTTCCTGCAATTCTAACTAAGCGTCCTCCTTTCACTCGCAGCGTCTCCTTTCCCCTCCAGAGACCTGAGACCCTGGAGGTGGAAGTCAGTCAGTACCTCATGGTGACAGCTCTGCCCTGGGTTTCCCAGGAGCGAAAGCGGGGGCGGGGCTCTGTGTGGGTTCCTCTATTCTGGGGTGGGTTGTCGCGTCATTCCTCAAGGTGGAGGCATGGAGTAGGGTGTCCTCCTCTTGGCTGCTTCTTTAAAGACTTCCTGGGAAATACTAACTCTCTGAAAGCTCTGAGCTGTTTCCCTGCAAACCTTGCAGAAAATGGATGAGTCCCAGGCTACATACCAGACGGGAAAGTTGCAGTATAAGGCGGGGTCCCAGGACACATGGTGGGCTGTAAAAGAAAAGGCACACTGGCCCATAGCGTTTGTTCGCCAGCCATACTTAGACTTTGGGGAACCTTCTACTCTAAAAGATCTACTTTCTGAGGAGAAGAGGCTAAGCTACAGGATTTTGTGAGACCTAGCTCTTTTATATTACCTCACATTGCTCAGTCCAGTGTGGTCACTTTTATTTTTTGACCCTCATTCATACTAAGAAATATATTTATATCTCTAACAAGTGTGTGTGTATATGCATTTTTTCATGAAAGAACACCTACCCTTGTTAAGTGTGATTCATTCTTTCCATTCCTTATATTTGATCATAATATTAATTTTTTTAAAAGGTCAGTCCTGATCCTCTAAAGAGGTTTCATGTGGTTATTGCACAGCCTCTGGACTCATTCTGTTTCAAACAACACCAACCTTTGGTGCCATCCTGGCCCGTGGGCTCTGAAATGCTGCCTCAGATTCCTTCAGTGAAGCAGTAGAGACTCATGGTCCCAGAGCACAGTGGAAGAATCCAGGGCTCAAGTTTAAAGGCTTTCCTCCAGTCAACCCTGTCATCTGCCTCTCTTGCAGGCTACAGACCTGTCTCGAATTCAGGGCATCCCCCTACCTGCCCACACTCAGGTTCTTGTTCAGTGAAGACTTATTGTCCCTCAGGGATTATTTAGTTTTGTGTTTTTGCTTTTGTTAATGTTTTTTCTTTATTCCTTCTATAATTTTTCCATGGTTGATTTTGGGTACAGGAAACAGTAGCCCATGTTTGATTGTCATTAGCTGCTATGGATAAGGTACTAAATCTGTAAAAGAATTAAGGAAAATCGATATTCTTACAATATCTGTTCCTCATGAATACACATAACATACTATTCTGGTTGAGACTTCTTTTTCCAAAGTCTATCAGGAAACTCTTTTTGTTGCCTCCATGTAGATTATATACATTTTTGTATGGTTTCCTTCTAGGTATGTTTTTTATATTGTTGCTTTTGTCTTTGGTGTATTTTCGATTAACATGATCTAAGGAATTGTTGATTGTTTCAGGCCAGTCTCTTGATTTTGCTGTGGTGATCTTTTTTTCCACCAGGTTTCTGAAGTTCTTTATATACTTGACTATTCTCTGTGCCTATTCCCTTAGATTTTTAATTAGAGGATCAAATTATTACCATTGTTATCTTTTGCTTTTCATTACTCATGACTCTTATTTATTTGCTATTGCTGTATATAGCTCTGTACTGGCTATGTGTTCTTGTCCAGGTTTTTTTTCCAGTTTTTAAATTAATAGACTTTTTTAAAGAACAGATTTAGGACTACAGAAAATTAAGCAGAGAGTACAAAGAGTTCCCATACAGCCACTCTCTTCTTCCAGTTAGTTTCTCCTATTATTAACATCTTGTATTGGTTCAGTGGATACAAGTTCATTTGTTATAATTGATCAGCTAATAGTGATACATTATTATTGATTATTGTCCACTGTTTATAACACATTTCACTTTTTGTGCTTTTCAGTTCTATAGTGGTTGACAGAGGCATGACGTCATCTACTCACCAAGAGAGCATCATGCAGAAGAGTTTCATTGCCCTAAAAATCCCCCGTGCTCCACCTGTCCATCCCTCAAAACCTCACTTTGAGCCCCTGACAACTCTGAACTTTTTACTCTCTCTGAAATTTTTCCTTTTCCAGAATATGATATTGATGGAATGCTACAGTATGTAGGCTTTTCATTTATTTTTTTATTTTTTAACAACTTTATTGGAGTATAATTGCTTTACAATGGTGTGTTAGTTTCTGCTTTATAAAAGAGTGAATCAGTTATACATATATCCCCATATCTCTTCTCTCTTGCGTCTCCCTCCCTCCCACCCTCCCTATCCCACCCCTCTAGGTGGTCACCAAGCACCGAGCTGATCTCCCTGTGCTATGCGGCTGCTTCCCACTAGCTCTCTGTTTTACATTTGGTAGTGTATATATGTCCATGCCACTCTCTCATTTTGTCCCAGCTTACCCTTCCCCCGCCCCATATCCTCAGGTCCATTCTCTAGTAGATCTGCATCTTTATTCCCGTCTTGCCCCTAGGTTCTTCATGACCATTTTTTTCCCTCAGATTCCAGATGTATGTGTTAGCATAAGGTATTTGTTTTTCTCTTTCTGACTTACTTCACTCTGTATGACAGACTCTAGGTCCATCCACCTCACTACAAATAGCTCCTTTTGCTAATCAATATACATTTACGTTTCTCTATATCTGTTTGTGGTTTGAGATGTCATTTCTTTTCATGGCTGAATAGCGTTCCATCATGTGGACTACCACAGTTAGTTTACCCATTCATCTGCTGAAGGTCATCTTGGTTGATTTCAGTTTTTGGCAACTATGAATTAGTGTACTATTAACATTTGTTTGAAGGCTTTTGGATGAACATAAGTTTTCAACTCTTTTGAGTAAATACCTAGGCGTTTAATTGCTAGATCATATGATAAGATTATGTTTAGCTTAAAAGAAACTTCCAGACAGTTTCCAGTGTGTCTCTATCACTTTGCATTCCCTTTAGCACTGAATGAGAGTTCCTATTGGTCCCCATCCTTGCCAGCATTTGGTATTGTCAGGTGTTTGTTTTTGTTTTAGCCATATTAATAGGTATCTCATTGTTGTTTTAATCCCAGAGTCCCTGAAGACATGTGATGTTGATCATCTTTTCGTATGCTATTTGCCATCTGTGTATATTTTTGGTGAGGCGTCTGTTCAGCTCTTTTAACCACTGTTAAATTGAATTTTTTGTTCTCTTATTGTTGAGTTTTTTAAGAGTTCATTGTATATTTTAGATTCACGTTTATTATCAGATATGTCTCTTACAATTATTTTTTCCCAGTCTGTGGCTTGTCTTTTCATTCTCTTAATAGTACCTTTTACAGAGTAGAAGTTTTTAATTTTAATGAAGTTCAGCTTATCATTTTTCTCTTTCATGGATTGTGCTTTTGGTGTTGTGTCTAAAATCTCGTTGCCTAACCCAACACTCTCTCCTATATTACCTTCTTTTTTTTTTTTTTTTTTCCCACTCCACATGGCAGGCAGGATCTTAGTTACCTGACCAGGGATCAAACCCATGGCCCCTGCAGTGGAAGTGCAGTCTTAACCACTGGACCTTGAGGGGAGTCCCTGGATTTTTTTTAATTTTGAGTTTTCCATTTAGGTCTGTGATCCATTTTGAGTTAATTATTTTGCAACATGTAAAGTCTGTATCAGCATTCTTTTTTGTTGTATGTGGATGTCTAGCTGTCCCAGCACTGTGAGTTAAAAGACTCCTCTCTCTATTGAATTGCCTTTGCTCCTTTGTTAAAGATCAGTTGACTGTATGAGAGGTCTGTTTCTAGGTTTTCTATTCTGTGCCTTGGTCTATTTGTCTCTTCTTTTGCTAATAGTATGTGGTCTTGATTATTGTAGCTTTAAAGTCCGTTTTGAAATCCAGTAATATCAGTTCTCTGACTTTGATCTTCTTCGGTATTGATTTGAGTTGGTTATTATGGATCTTTTCATTTTTTATATAAACTTTAGATTGTTTGTTGCTATCTACAAAACAACTTGCTGGAGTTTTGAGCAGAATTGTATTGAGTATATAAATCAAGTTGGGAGCAACTGACATCTCAACAATCTTGCATCCTCCTATCCATGAACATGGAGTGTTTGTCTATTTATTTAGATCTTCTTTAATTTTTTTCAGTGACATTTGTATTTCTCTTATAAATCTTATACATATTTTTCTAAGAATTACTTATAATCAATCTTTTTTTGGTGGTAATGTAAATGGCATTAGGTTTTTCAATTGCAAATTCCATTTGTTTATTGGAAAACAATTGACTATTGAATATTAACCTTTGCTTATTGATACCAGGAGTTTGTTTGTGATTGATGATTTGAGATTTCCTACGTAGACAATTAGGTCATCTGTGAGCAAAAACAGTTGTATTTTTTCCTTTCAAATCTGTATATCTTTTGCTTCCTTCTCTTATCTTATTGCATTGGCTAGGACTTCCAGTCCAGTGTTGAATAGGCATGGTGAAAAGGGATATCTTAGCCTTGTTCCTGATCATAGTGTGAGAGCATCGATCGTCTCAGTATGAAGTAGGATGTTTTACTCGTTGTTGTTGGTTTTTTTTAGATGTTCTATTCAGTATACGAAGCTGAGCCAATGCCTCTCTACTTCTAGTTTGCTGGGAAATTTTATGATGAATGGGTACTGGATTTTATCAAATTCTTTTCTTCACCTATTGATATGATCATGTGATTATTTTCTTTAGCCTAGTGATATGATGAGTTATCATTACTGAGTTTCAAATGTTGCACACCTGATATAAAGTCCACTTAGTTGTGGTATATAATTCCTTTTATACATTGTTAGATTTGTTTTGCTTATATTTTGTTGGGGAATTTGCATCTATGTTCATGAGAGATATTGGTGGTCAATTCTCCTTTCTTTTAATTTCTTTTTCTGGTTTTGACCTTAGAGTGATGCTGGCCTCATAGAATGAATTAGGAAGTGTCCCCTCTGCTTCTGTTTTCTGGAAGAGGTTGTAGAGAATTGTTTTCATGTCTTCCTTAAATTTTTGTTAGAATTCATCAGTGGATTCATCTGGGCCTGGTGCTGTCTTTATTGGAAGCTTATTAATTATAGATTAAATTTCTTTAATAGATACAAACCTATTCTGATTATCTATTTATCCTTGTATAGTTTGGGGAAATTGTATCTTCAAGCAATTTGTCGATTTAACTTTTCAAATTTGTAGGCATAGAGTTGTTTATGACATTCATTTATTATCCTTTTAATGTCCATGCAATCACTAGTGATGGCCCTTCTTTCATTTCTGCTATTAGCGATTTAATTGGTGTTTTCTCTCTTTTTATTTTCCTTGAGTAGCCTGGTTAGAATGTTATCTTGTTTTTTCTTTTGGATATGTTTAAAGAAATAGCTTCTGGTTTTGTTGTTTTTCTCTATTTTTTCCCTTTCTTTAGTGTCATTGATTTCTGTTTTGATTTATTATTTCTTTTTCCTCTGCTTTTTTTTCCCTTCTTTCACCAGTTTACTAAGGTAGAAGCTTAAATTATTGATTTTAGATTTTTCTAGTATAGGCATTCAATGCTATACGTGTCCCTTTAAGTACTGGTTTTGCTATATTGCACAACTTTTGATAAGTTGTAATTTTGTTTTTATTTAGTTAAACATATTTTAAAATTTCTCATTAGATTTACTCTTCGGCCCATGTGTTATTTCGAAGTATATTGTTTAATCTCCAAATACCCTTGATTTTCTTGCTACTTTTTTGTTATCAATTTCTAGTTTATTTCCATCGCAGAATGAGATCATTCTTTGTATCATTTATATTCTTTTAAATTTGATGATGTGTGTTTTATGGCATAGAATGTGATCTATCTTGGTGTATGTTCCATGTGGACTTGAAAATAATGTGCTTTCTGCTGTTGTCAAGTATTCTATGAATGTCATTTAGATCTAGTTAATTGATGTTGCTTTTCAGTTCAACTGCACCTTGCTGATTTTCTGCCTAGTGGATTTGTCAATTATGAAAAGAGATGTGTTGACATCTCCTTCTATAAGAGTAGATGTGTCTCATCAGTGTTTGCCTCGTGTATCTTAACAGAAATTTTTGGTGCATAAACATTAAAGGTTGCCATGATTTCTTTGAGAATTGGCCACTTAATCATTAAGTAATGCCCATCTTTATTCCTGACTTTCTTGTTGTGAATACTGCTTTGTCTGAAATAAATATAGCTAGAGCAGATGTTGTTTTTTTCCACTCATATTAGCATGGTAGAGTTTTCACCATCCCTTTACTTTCTTTTTTTGAATTTAATTTAATTTTATTTTTTTATATAGCAGGTTCTTATTAGGTATCTATTTTGTACATATTGGTGTATATATGTCTATCCCAATTTCCCCATTCATCCCACCCCCGCTTTGCCCCCCTTGGTGTCTATACATTTGTTCTGTACATCTGTGTCTCTATGTGTGCCTTACAGACTGGTGCAACTGTACCATTTTTCTAGATTCCACATGTATGCATTAATATACGATATTTGTTTTTCTCTTTCTGACTTACTTCCCTCTGCATGATAGACTCTAGGTCCATCCACGTCTCTACAAATGACCCAATTTTGTTCCTTTTTATGGCTGAGTAATACTCCATTGTATATATGTACCACATCTGGTTTATCCATTCATCTGTCGATGGGCATTTAGGTTGCTTCCATGACCAGCTATTGTATCCATCCCTCTACTTTTAATCATTTCATGTCTTTATATTTAAAGTGGGTTTCTTATAAACAGCATAGGCTTAGGTCTCCTTTGTTTTCATTCTTTTTATCAATCTCTACCTTTTAATTGGTATATTTAGACCATTCACATTAAAAGTGATTATTGATACAGTTGGATTAACATTGACCATATTTGTAACTGTTTTCTACTCATTGAGCTTACTGTTTGTTTCCTTTTTAATCTTGTGCTCTTTTTCTGCCTTCTCTAGTTTTAATTCAAGATTTAATGTTATTCCGTTTTCTGTCCTCTTTAGCATATCAGTTATACTTTTAAAAAATTTGTAGTGGTTTCTGTAGCGTTTGCGTTTTACTTTTCCAACGTATTCAAGTCCTCTTTCAAATAACCCCATCCTGCTTCATGGTTAGTTCAAGTATCTCGTAACAGTGCAACTATACCATTTCTGCCATTTATTTCTCTTATCCATAATGTATAATCACTGGATGCATTGCTGTCATATTATTATTTTGAAGAAATAGTTATCATTTTCGATGAGTTGAAAATAATAAAAGTAAAAGGCTTTATTTTATCTTCATTTACTCCTTGTGTTACTCCCTTTCTTTATGTTGGCCAAAGTTTCTGACCTATATCATATTCCTTTTCCCAGAAGAACTTCTTTTAACATTTCTTGCAAGGTAGATCTGTGTGACAAATTTCCATCAGTTTTTGTCTGTCAGAGAAAGTCTTTATTTCTCATTACTGTTGAAGGATTTTCTCTCCCTGGCTACAGAATTCTAGGTTGGTGGTAGTGTTTTTGTTGTTGTTGGGTTTTTTTTCACTTCAATGCTTTAAAAATTTAACTGTAGTCTTTTCTTGATAGCATCGTTTGTGAAGAGAAATCTTGGTAATTGTTACCCTTGATCCTCTATAGTAAGTTCTTTTTTCTCTACCTCGTCTCAAGAATTCTCTTTTTGTTTGGTTTTCTGCAGTTTGAGTGTGATGTGCCTAGGTGTAGATTTTTTTTTCTATTTATCCTGCTTGGTGTTCTCTGAGCTTCCTAGGTCTGTAGTTTAGTGTTTGTCATTAATTTGGGGAAATTCTCAGTCATTATTACTTTGAAAATTCTGCTTCCTTCTCTGTTTCTTCTCAGATTATTCCCACTATGCATATGTTACATCTCTTGCAATTGTTCTACAATCCTTGGTTACTCTTTCCCTTTTTAAAAATTATTTTGTTTTCTCCTTGCTTTTTAGTTTGAGGGTTTTCTATCAACGTATATCTTTAATTTCACTGAGTCTTTCCTTGGCCATGTGCAGTCTACTGGTGAGCCTATCAGTGGTATTCTTCATGTCAGTTACGATGTTTTTGATTTCTCACATTTCCTTTTGATGCTTTCCTACAGTTTCCTTCTCTCTACGTACATTACCTACTATTCTTGCATGTTGTTCACTTTTTCCATTAGAGGCCTAACGTATGAATCATAAGTATTCTAAAATCCTAGTCTGATATTCCAGATTATCTCCTGTATCTGAGTGTGGTTAATTTACTTGCTTTGTTTAATCAGACTGTGCTTTTCTGCCTTTTAGCATATCTTATAATTTTTCGTTGAAGGCTGGACTTAATGTATTTGAAAATAGGAATCGATTTAAAGGGCCTTTAGCATGAGAGTTTGTGTTTATCTGCATAAGAGTTATGTCGTGTTTACTGTTTGCTCTTAATGTAGGCACCTGAGATTTCAGTTTCCTTGAGTGTTCTTGTTGTCTTTGCTTTTCCCTAGGAACGCCTTCATAAGTAGTCTAAGCCTTGCAGTTCTTTCAGCAGGAATCCTCTGGTATTATATTGGACCTTGTTGATGCAGTGGTAAGTTGTCCGGGAAGTGTTCTATAATCCTGTGATTAGCTGTCCATGTTTTAGTGGCTCTGTGCCCCCTGGGCTGTTACCTTCACAAATGCTTCTCAGCTTTTATCCCCCCTGTTATGTGACATAGGAAGTCTGGAGGGAGCTGGAGTTAGGATTTTCCCTTCATCCAAGTTAGTTGGTTTAGGAAAGTACACAGAACAGAAACATCTGGGCCTGTGTTTCAAAATGGTTACTTTTTCCTAGGTGTATTTCAAAAGGGCTTATGTCCCCCTCATGCCAGAAGCATGAGGACATTTTTCTTGGATCTTTACGGTGAGAACCTGTTAGGACCCCAGAAGGTAAAACTCACAGAAGTGTGTGGGCTCCCCTAAGACTCGGCTCCTAGGAGTTTTGGGCTCTGAAGCTTGTCACACATAGCTTCCAGTGTTGCATCAAGTACAATGTAAATTCTTCTCCTCCTACCTGGATCCAGGACTTTCAGCTCCCAGTGAGCTGTGATTCCCTGTATTTCCCTGTATCTTCAGTTTTGAAGCATTGGTTTTCCCTGTAACTTCAGTTCTCTGATGGATCTAAGAAGAGTTGTTGATTTTGAGTTTGTTCAGCTTTTTGTCATTGTGAGGATGGGAGTGATGACTTCCAAGATGTTCACGTGGCAGAGCAGGAAGATCCTTGTCAAATAGTAGAGGTGGTACCATATATCTGTGTCTTGTTTCTTATTTTATTGGGAATTCTGATAATATCCACATTTAAGTATGTTTAATACATATAGATTTTACAGAAGAGTAACTCCCTACTAATGTGAGTTTGCTAAAAGTTATTACCATGGACTGGTGTAAAATTTTTATCAAAGGCCCTTTCTTTACCCCTGCATATAATTAAATTGTGATTTATACTAAGAAATATATATTTGGTCTTTGTCCCCAGAGCTGCTAAAACTGTTGGGGTTTCCTAAGTGAAAAGAGCAAGAAAGGTGAAAGGAGTGTTTCATGTTACTGGTAACAAGCCCCTTTCAAACACACCTGAGTTTATGTTGATGAGGTGACTTTTGGAAAGCCCCTAAGGGTGGGGGGCTGCCTGGGGGACCCACCATGTGATCAGGGGCTAGGAACTTTCAGTCCTACCCTCTGAGGGAAGAAGGGCTGGAGATTGACTTAATTACCAGTGTCCCATGATTTAATTAATTATGCCTGTGTAATGAAGCCTGCGTACAAATCCTAACCAAAATGGCCTGGAGAGCTTTCAGTTTGCTGAACCCATGTAGGTGCTATGAGGGTGATGCAGCTGGAGAGGGCATGAGAGCTCCACACCCCTTCCCTGCACCTCACTCTAAACATCTCTTCCATTTGGCTGTTAGGGAGTCACATCCTTTTATAATAATCCAGTAATCTAGTAAGTACACTGTTTCCTTGAGTTCTTTGAGCCATTTTAGAAAATTACCAAACCCAGGGAGGGGGCTGTGGGAGCCCCCAATTTATAGCCAGTCAGTCAGAATTATGGGAGACCTGGGTTTGGATTAAGTGTAGGGCAATCTTGTGGGAATGAGCCCTTACCTTGTGGGATCTGATGCTAACTGCAGGTAGGTATTGTCAGAATTGAATTGAATTGTAGGATACTCAGCTGGTGGTAGAGAATTGGTTTGTGTGAGCAAAACAAAACAAAACAAAACAAAAAGCCCATTCATTTGGTGTCAACAGGCTTGAGAATAGAAGTGTAGAGACAAATATTCTTTCCCTTTAGAAATGCATTTTCTCCTTTCTCTGTTAGTGCGGTGATTTCCAACTGTCAGTATTTTCTAATATGATATCTTTGTGTTCCTTAGTCATAGCCCATTTCTTCATTTAATCACATGGTTATGTGTGAGTATCCTTTTATTGGGGCATTCTTATCTGGACTTTGTATCAAGGAGGGCTACCCTATTAAAATGGTTGATCCGTTTTCTATCTTTTTGTATGGTTTGGAAGAATTCAAATAAGGTGGTGATTAGTTTTTCCCTGATCATTTGGTGTGAGGGGGCTCCAAACCTGGATTGTCCTGGAACATTTTGATGGTGCTCTGGGTTTGGACTACATTTTTACTTTAGTGATTTATAGTTTGCTAAAAATTGTTCCATTTTACTTGGGTTTTCAAATTTAAAGGCATGATATTTATAATAAAAACAATCATATACAACATTACAGAGAATAAAATAATGAACCCAATATACCTGGAACTCAGCATCAAGGATCCTCAATAATTATAGGAAACAGCTTGTTCAGATTAAGGCTTATTGATTTACCAGTTTGTTTATTGGCAAGTTCACTCCTGAGACAAAGCTGTGTGCTTCCATTAGGAGATACATAGTGTCTGTTTTCTGCTTCCTGGTGGTATTGACAGGTAGTGAGGATCTTTACCCTTATCCATTAATCCATTAGGGGCTGCAGAATGGTAATTCACTCATTCTATCTTATTCTATCATTCCGTTGATTTTACATACATACATATACCTATATATTATATATATTATATATATAGTGGAATCAATCAATCTATTGATTGTATTATATATAATATTAAAAATATAACTCATTGATATATATCCACATAACATTTTAAAGTGAATAATTCAGTGGCATTACTGCATTCACAATGTTGTACGATCACGGCCTCTATCTTGCTCCAAACATATTCCTCATTCCAAAAGGTAACTGCTACCCGAAACCTGGGTTTGCGTCTTGGTGGGTGTCGAGCCAAATACACAGCCAAGTCAAAGAGCAGGAGAAGGAAGGATTTATTACTTGCAGCAAGGAAGGAGAACCCTGGGGATCTTCCCCAAAGCAGTGTTTCCCTGGACAGCAGAACTGGGGAAGTTTCAAGCTAAGGGTACATGCATATTCATGAAGGGGCTTGAGCAGAGGAGAATTCAGCCTAGAGCTGGGGCAAAGGTCAACAGAGTCCGAGCTTTATAGGGGTTTGAAGGCACAAGGGTCAGAGAAGATTACCGTCATCATTCCTTCGGTTCCAGTTGGTCTGGTGGTGGTTGACCATTCGAGGGGGGTTTGAATTCTGCAGAACAGCTGAAGATTGTGCTTCAGGCTAATCTTTACCCTTGAAAAGACTGGGAGTCTTAACAACTGATTTATTACCTTTGCTACTGTTACTACTCCTGCCTGATAACAGTCTTTTGTTGCTGCATTCTTTTATTCCCTTAAGATCATTATTACGGAGGTGTGTTCAAGGGCACACTTTGTCTCCAGGTTCACAAAATGATCTTAAAATGGCTTAGGCCAAAAATGGCTTCTCTTATGTCAAGAAAGCCATGCCTGGTTCTCTTTCTCCAGGGACCGCCTATCCTATCTGCTTACATAACCTCTTACCCTTCAAAAAGTTACTTCTCATTCATAGCTCTCCGTAGCCCCGGACATCCATCAATCTGCTTTCTGTCTCTATGAATTTGCTTATCCTGGACAATTCATGTAAATGGTGTCATATAATATGTGACCTTTTGTTTCTGACTCCTTTCATTTATCATTTATCATAACGTCTCCAAGGTTCATCCGTGGTCTCTCAGTTATCCGTACTTCATTCCCTTTCATGACTGAATAATATTCCGTTGTAAGAATATACCACATTTTGTTTGTCCGTTCATTCAGTGATGGAAATTTTGGGTTGTTTGCATTTTTTGGCTTTTATGAATAATGCTTCTTTGAATATTTGGGTACAAAGATTTGTTTAAATACAATTTTTAAGTTATTTTGGTTATATACCTAGGACTGGAATTACTGGGTCATACGGTAATTCTTTGTTTAAATTTGAGGAACTACCAAACTGTTTTCCAAAGAGGCTGAACCATTTGACATTCTTACCAGCAATGTATGAGGGATCCAATTTCTTCATATCCTCGCAAACACTTGTTATTTTCCATTTTTATGACCAACCTAGTGAAATGGTATCCCACTCTGTCTTTTTTGTATACATTTCCCTAGTGACTAATGATATTGAGCATCTTTTCATGTACTGTTTGGCCACTGGTGTATCCTCTTTGTAGAAATGTCTCCAACTTATGAGGGAGGCTTTGGATATTGACCTCCTAGGTAAGCTCACTCATTGGTGTATTTATTCAGAGGCCAGTCTCAACACACCATTAACAGATTCCAGAGTTGGACTTGAGGGCACACTGGGGAAGTCTCAGGAGAAAGGAGCTCTAACGTGGGAAGGTGCTGGAGCTGAACACATGTGCTGGGACCAGGGCAGTGAGCTTTCAGGGAACCCTGGCGCGAGGGGCAGGAGGACTCTAGATAAATGAAGCCCACAGACAATCCCCAAATTACGGTTTACTCTTGTGTTAACCTTCCTTCATCAGGACCGTTTATAGTCCTTTGGCTACAGGGTTTTTTGTTTGCTTGCTTGCTTTTTATTGTTTAAATTGCCTGAAATACAGTTTGAAGTAGTGAGGAGACAAGTGAATTAAAGGATACTAGGTCTGCCTCAGGCCGGGAAGAGTGGAACAGTGTTGGCCTCTAGACGAATTCAGACCAAGGGTCTACTCCCAGCTCCGTCACAAGTCTTGTGAACTTGAGAAAATTGCAAGTTCATCATCTGCAAAGTGAGTCTGATAAGCCCTACCTTGTAGAGCTGTTGTAATATACGTGATGTTTGTAAAGCACTTGCAACAATGGTCTTTCAAGAATGGCATCTATTACTACGATGACTATGACCCCAGACCATGATACCAACTCTTTGGGATTTTTTTCTTTAATCTCACAAGATGTCAGAAAATACGATTACGCAGCACCTTTGGAACGAACAAAACTGCTTAGACAGTGAAACTATGTAAAATTTCCCCATTTGTAAATATGTCATTTGAGTGTAGAGGGATCTCTCCCAGCTGGATGCTACTCAGAGGTTCTAGAATTTGTGTCAAGGGCCAACAGCTTCCCTCCCAGGTGTCTTTTCATCCAAACCACCCCTATTTTCATTATAATTTCACCACCACCAAAAATTGTAGCCTTCATTTGGAGTTCCCCAGATTACACTTAAGGTAAGCAGTAGAACATCCCTTTAATGGAGTGGCCTCTGGCCCTTTGACCCCAGGTGCAAAGAGTGCTATCACAGTGGCTTCTTGACATCTCACTTCAAGGAAGTATCATCCTTGTTTCTCAGAAACTCCCTGGAGGCGATGGGACTAAAACACCTAGTTTGTGCACTGTGCTCACCTGCACTGGGACGGGAACACGGAAGCCATTTTATTCCTGCCCCGGGTGGAGATTCTCTCTGTTTTACCCACAGTCCCAAAGTAAAAATTCAGGGTCAGCTTCCATTCCAGTCTTGAGTCTGTCAGCTCTGAGGCCCACCATCTAAGGGTCCCACCCTCCCCCACCACAATTCACTCAGCCTCATTTAGCCCACCATCCCGCCTAACTTAAAATCACCTCCTCAAGGGAACTGCAGTGTCCCAAAGCTCCAGACTTCCTTGCTTCAGAGCATTTACACTTGACTGCTCTCATCTGGAACCTCCTCTCTTTCTCACCCCTTGTTTTAACTTGCCATTTATTTAGGTCTCAGAGTGTGTCTCACCATCTTCTTGATATGGCAGCAGCTCCTAGGCTCTGAAGGTCTCTCGACAGTGGCTCAGTCTTCTTTTTCTTACCATCCCCAGTTCTGCCACGGAGCCTTCCAAAGAGTAGATGCTCAATTAATGGTTGGGAATAAGAGTGGCAACGATAAGGATGTCTGCTTTACTATTGTTTAATTTCTCTCACAATCTTGAATAATCTAAGAAAACATCTTTCAGTTTTACAAAAAGAAGCACTAAAAGTATAAAACAAACCAAAAATGTACGACCATTTACTCTTCTTCTTTTCCTTTCTTTACTTGATCCACATGATTTTACTGCCGAGTCTATTCACAGTTCCATGGAAATCCCTCTTCCATTGCTGTGTTTTCTTGTTCTAGGTCATAAAAAGGAATGGAAGGTTTCTAAATTGGTTTTATGAAATTTCAAAACTTTAACTTGTACCTGGTAAAAGTAATGAATATGCGATCCATACTGTCAACAGCAGAATGGCGACGTCCTGGGTTCTTGCCCTCCCAAAGAGGAAGAATTCAGTCGAGAGGCGAAGAGCAGTTTTAAGTAGCAAGAGTTCAGTTAAGCAGAGCAAAGGTACGCTCCCGAGAAAGCAGGAGAGCGGGCTGTCTGGAAACCAGAAGCAGCCCCGCAATGGGGTAGGGCTGTGTTTTGTAGAGTGGTGGTCCCTCCCTGTGTCCTGTGTTATTTGACTGACAAATCGATCGACAGCTTTAGGCTATATAACTTTCCTGCTAGTATGCAGGCACTTACCCATAAGCACCCAAGCAGAACCCATGGAGTGGGGCGGGGAAGCAAAAGCCGCAATGCTAAGTTATTACAAATGAGGCGTAATGAACCCTGGGTTACCTTGAGTCACCTTGTAGGTCTTGGTGCGCTTGCGTCAACCTGTGCTGGCGGTTTTGTCTTGCTTGGTCCTGGTATGGCTGGAAACCTAACCTAGCAGTGGTCCTTGACCACGACAGGCAGGATCTCTGGGCATGCTGCAACCACCAGTGTCCAGGTAGGGGAGGGAAAGGCGAACCGTCCAGGATGGGGCAGGCCCGCTCATGAGTGACTCGCTATCTTCATCTTGGCTCTGGGCACCCTCTTCAGATCCTGGGCATGAAACCTCTGCATCACGAGAGCTCGTGGCTGGGGCTCCCTGAGGCTCCTGGCGAGTGCCAGCAGCAGGGGAGCTCGGGGGAGTACCCCGAGAAACAGAAGCGGGGGAGGAGGGTGACTCTTGTATCTCTTTTGCCGCCGCCTCCGCCTCCTCAGTGGCCTGGGCACCCTTGAGACTCTGAGTCTCCCCGTGGGCCTGGTGGCGTTTCTCGTGGGCACGGCGCTTGCTCTTCCGGCCCCGAGGCATGATGACACAGGTCAGGGCCCTCAGGCGGGAGTGTGGGCAGGAAGGCAGGCAACGAGGGCACCTGGGGGAGGGACAAGGAGATGCTGTGAGCACCTTCAGCGGGGAGATTCCTCCCTGGCTTTAACCAAGGCCGCCTCTGCAGGGTCCTTGAGGGCACTGTCCGAGGACCCACAGGGCTCCTGTTCTCCTGCTCAGCCTGTCCCCTGAGACCCCTGTGGAGGATGGTAGAGTGAGCCTTGGGCTGCAGGCTGCTAGCCTACCTGAGTGTCACTGGGGTGACAGAAGGGGCTGCCAGTGGGACGTTACGTGTTCTCGGGCGGGGAGTCTGCTCAGTTCATCTTCGGGATCTTTAGGTGGACGGCAGCCAGGGCCTGGGCTTCCTCCCCTCCGTTGCTCTGCCGTTGACACCTCAGTGGTCCCGGGGACCCATGAGGAGGAAGTGAGGGGTGGCCCAGCTCACCGGCCTGACAGGGGGAACACAGTACTGACAGCTCTGTGGAGTCCTTTCTATCCTGGGATCACTGGGTCCTCAGTCCCTATTCAGTGCTCTCAGTTGGCTTCAGGTAGGGCCTGGGACCCACCCTTCTGCCCTCTGATGGCTTTACCTTCAGGCTAAGGGTCTCACCTCCCTCAGACCTGATGTAAAGGAGCCTCGGCCTGACTGCCCTGTCCTGAGCCTTCAAGTGCTGAAAGCAGGGGCAAGGCTAGACTCTTTGTCGTCCCCACAGCTCAGCGGGTGGGGCATGTTCCCCTTAGTCGTCACTCAGGGTTCTCAGTTTGACTCCTGGGAAGGCCTGTGGCTCCTGTCTGTTTACCTGAGGACATGTGCTCATAGAAAGGCCCACCGCTCTCTGAGAGCCAACAGAAGAAAGTGAGGGTAGCCTGATGTCCCACGTCTACCTGTGGTCTCTGAAGGCAGGAAGCTGGGGCCGGCAGATCCAGGCCTTATTATGCTTGGCCGCGCCGGTCCTCACTCAGGCCCTTCCTCAGCTTGACTCCTGGGAAGACCTATAATTTCTCCCTCTCTTCACCTATTACTGTCCCCACTTCTCTGTCACCCTGGGAGGAGTTAAGGGTTGCCTCTGCTCGGCCTGACATCTCTCCAGGCGTCTCCCAGGACTGACAGCAGGGGAGAGATGATGTGCTGCCCCCATCGTTATGGTTTTCATGCTCCACTCCAGCCTTAGGTCCTCACCCCAACTCCTGGCACAACCTGGAAATGTCCCCCGTGCTGAGTCAGCCAGCCTCGGAGCAAAGTCCTCACCACCCTGAGTCCCCAGAAGTAGAAGTCAGAGTAGGCCACGTGTGGCCACAGCTATTTCTGAGGGGCTTCTGAGGACTAACACAGAGGGCAAGATTTCCCGGGCTCCGCTCTTCTGGGGTTTGTGACCTCAATAGTCCTCACTCTGTCAGGATCTGGGACTCTTCCCTCTACCGACCTGAGTCCTCCAGAGCCGGAGGCAAGTGGGTGACACATCGAACTACCCCTGCCTGGGGCTTCCCCGGGCCGAAAGGGTGGTGGGGCTATGCGTTTGTTCCTCTCTCTTTTCGGTTGGGCGTTCCCCTTGGTCCTCACTCAGAGTCCTTACGCTGGCTCTTCCTGTGACCTAGAGAGGCCTGTGCTCTCATACTACAGCCTTTAATTCCCCGAGACCACCTAGGAGGATGTGAGGGTTGCCTCACGTGGGCATGACTGCCTGTGGTCACTCATGGCCGACAGTAAGGGAGGGATTCTGTGGCGTCCCCACTTTTATGATTTGGGTGGTTCCCTCAGTCCTCACGGTCCTCTGCTCGACTCTTGGCATGACCTGGAATTCCTCCCTGTGCTCCCCTGAGGCTGGCCTCTGGGACCAAGTGCCTCATCTACCTGAGACGCTCTAAAAGGAAAGGCGTGGGGCGCATCATGCCAACATTCCTGGATTTGCCAAGGGGAGGTGTCCAGTGGCAGGGCTCTGCTCTAGGTGGAGTCCCTTTATCCTCATTTAGAGTCACTAGATTTCCAGTCTCTGCTGAGTGAGGCTGTTCCCCACAGACCAAGGCCCTCGCCTCCCCGAGACCACCCCCAGTGGAAAGAGGGGGCAGGTCAGCCAGAAAGCTTTGTCCTGGGCCTCCTGGGGCTGACCTCAGGGGCGGGACTCTGCATTCTCCTCTGTTCCGGAGTGAGTGGTCCTCTTGCTCCTCATTCAGGGTCCTCATCGTGATGCCTGACCAGACCCAGGACTCCACCCTCCACTCCCCTGAAGCTGTGCTCCTCAGAACAAAGGCATTACCTTCTTGGGAATTCTGAATCGGAAGTCAGGATGAACCAGATCTGTCCAAAGCTGTCGGGGTCTTCTGAGGAGCAGGACTTTACAAGGCCCCACTCTTCTGGAGTCAGTGGCCCCTCAGTCCTAACTCAGGTTTCTTACCTTGACTGCAGGTAGCATATGGGACTCCACCCTCCCTACTGTCTGTCTGCCAGCCTCAGGCCAAGGCTTTCACCTTCCTGAGACACCAGAAGGGGAGATAAGAGACCTATTCCCTGGCTACCCCTGCCGGGAGCCTCTGTGTGGTCCCCTTTGTTATGGGGAGTCCACTCATCGGCACCCTGTGTCCTCACCCTGATGCAAATTAAGGCCTGTTAGGATCTCCTGCTTGGGCAGAATTGGAGATGCTGCCACAAGACCAAGGAACTCACCTCCCTGAGAACCTCTCCACCCTTGCCCCGGAGGAAAAGAAGGGGTACCTTCAGACAGACAGCTCTGCGCATGGCCACACAAGGGAGAAAGCAGGGTAGACTTTGTGGGGCCCCCTTCTGTTCTAAGGTCCTCACCTTGAGTAACTATCAGAGGCTGGGACTCCTCCCTCCACTGACCTGAGGACACAGCTCTTAAACCAAGGCTTTTATGTCCCTGAGAAACTTGAAGAGTAAGTGAGGAGATGCTGATCTTTTCAGGGTATCTGACATTGCGTATGTAGAAGACCCCATTGTCACCGAAAATTTTTCTTTTTATTCATACCATTCACTTATTCAGCGTTACTGTTACTGTATTCCAAAACAGTGCTTTGGGAACAGGGCCCCTTTTATCCCATGAGATACATTTTGGAGTGGTGAGAAGAAAAATGAATTAAAAGACGTAAGGTCTGGCTTAGGCTGGGAGGAGTGGAAGAGTGTAGGCTCTAGACTATTGCAGACCAGGGGACTAGACCCAGCAAGGTCACTTAATCAGTCTTGTGAACTTGAGAAATCTGCAAGTTATTCACCTATAAAGGGAGTCTGCTGAATCCTATCCTGCGTGAATGTTGGAATGTTATGTACTACATGTAAAGCAGTGGCATACTTATTAAGAAATATTGGGTTTTTGATGAATGGCAGTTATGATGTGATTATTATGAACCCCCAAAATACCACCCTCCCATCAGAGTTTATTTTTAATCCAGTAGTTAGCAGAGAATATGCAGTGCACTAGGGCAAAAGAAACAAATACTCATAAATGAGCTAAATCAGTCAAAGTATCTTTTATTTCTACCAAAAGAAAGTTTAAACGAAGTAAGGCAAACCACGAGTTAAATGGCTTTTACTCTCTGTTTTCTCCATTTTTTGTTTCTAAATATTTTCTGTGGTCGCCTTTCACATTTCCATGACAATGTCTATTGCAGTGCCATGTTTTTCTACTTCTGGATCATACAGAAAATATAGATGGTTCGTGAATTTCTTTTACATATACCAAAACCGTAACTTTAGAATTCTTTAAACAGCAATAAATATGCAAGCAATGTCATTCACGAATTCCTGTTCCTAAGAAAACACACTATCCATAACAAGAAAAAAACATTTGAAAAAACCTAAATCAATCAATCAATAATATATAGAAGTTACTAGTTTAAAACAGGAAGATAAATAAGATCTATGCTTTGTTCCCTCCACCCCTACTACTCTGCACTATTTAGGAGCCTGACTGCTCTCTTCCAAAACAAAGTGAGCAAACTGCCCGCGGCCTCCCTCCCTACATGTGGGAGGAGCTGCGGGCCTGGGCCCTGTAATGGGCTCTGCCCTCAGCAACAGCTGCAGCCCTGGCCGCGGCTCTCACCGCTGCTCTCTCTTCCTCATCTTTCAGAGCCTGCTCATAGAGATCTGGGAAGGCACTGGGGACGGTACCGGTGGACTTGGCCATAAACTC
Organism: Phocoena sinus; assembly: GCF_008692025.1. NCBI lineage: Eukaryota > Metazoa > Chordata > Mammalia > Artiodactyla > Phocoenidae > Phocoena > Phocoena sinus. The sequence continues at coordinate 22,645,834 of NC_045784.1, read as the reverse complement.
CAGCACTTTCATCTTGCTGGTTTCAGCGTAGGTTCTCGGGCCCCACAGGAACTCATAGCGCGGAGGATCGCTGTTGGGCACCTGGCGGTACGTCAGGTACTTCCGCTGCACGAAATCTTTGCTGATGAGCCTCCTGGGCTCCCCGAAGATCCAGTGCCTCCTCCCAGCATACAAACCCAACTCACTGAGGAATTTCCAGAGCTCCTCTTCAGTGGCACGGTTGCCCTTCTTGAAGATCAGGCCCAGGAGAGCCATCAGGAGACCGGACGTGGGCGGCCCCGACTCATCACTCAGACTTCCCTCGCTGGGGAGGGCCATCTTGCTGATGAGGGCGTAGGAGTGATTGCTGGGGTCGACATCCTTCAGCTCGAGGCCAAAGACCAGCTCCATGATCTCAGAGGCTCTGCTGAGGATCTCAGGGAAGTGCTTCTGGTACTTCCTGTTGACAGCCTTCAGCAGTGCTGCCTGCGGGATGGGCTCCTTCGTCTTGTACTTCTCCAGCAGGAAGTGCACCAACATTCTGACCTTCCTGGTCAGAGGATCTCTGCAACTGCTGTGAGTGGAAGGTGCTGCCTGGGAGGTACCTGCACTTTTCTCCTTTTGGCTCTGGGCACCCTCTTCAGATCCTGGGCATGAAACCCCTTCATCACGAGAGGTAGTGGCTGGGGCTCCCTGAGGCTCCTGGCGAGTGCCAGCAGCAGGGGAGCTCGGGGGAGTACCCCGAGAAACAGAAGCGGGGGAGGAGGGTGACTCTTCTATCTCTTCTGCCGCCGCCACCGCCGCCTCCGCCTCCGCAGTGGCCTGGGCACCCTTGAGACTCTGAGTCTCTCTGTGGGCCCGGTGGCGTTTCTCACGGGCACGGCGCTTGCTCTTCCGGCCCCGAGGCATGATGACACAGGTCAGGGCCCGCAGGTGGGAGTGTGCGCAGGAAGGCAGGCAACGAGGGCACCTGGGGGAGGGACAAGGAGATGCTGTGAGCACCTTCAGCGGGGAGATTCCTCCCTGGCTTTAACCAAGGCCGCCTCTGCAGGGTCCTTGAGGGGACTGCTCGAGGACCCACAGGGCTCCTGTTCTCCTGCTCAGCCTGTCTCCTGAGACCCCCGTGGAGGACGGTAGAGTGAGCCGTGGGGCACAGCCAGCCAGCCCTGCCTGGGCGGTACTGGGGTGACAGTGGGGGCTGGCAGGGGAGGTAGGTCTCCACGGTTCCCATTCAGAGTCAGGATGACAATTGTTGCCAAGACTCCCCCACACCATCCCCTCTGCTGCTCTGAAGTTGACACCACCATCTTCCATGACACCCAGGAGGAGGAAAGGAGGGAGCGTTCAGCCCACCACCCAAGGGTCCTGGGACCCTCCCTTCTGCTGCCTGGTGGCTGCCCCTTCAGAACAAAGCTCTAACCTCTCTCGGACCTGGCAGAGGCAATTACGGGCAGTCTCAGCCTGACAGTCCTTTCTTGGGAGTTTAAGGGTTGGCAGGAGGGGACGGGCCATATTCTCTCTTGTCCCTTCTCTTCGGGGTGGGTGACTCCCTTAGTCCTCACTCGGGGTCCTCCCTGGACGGCCGGTGCAGCCTGGAGCTCCTCTTGCCCCGAGGGCCATCTGCTCGCACCAGTGCCGGCACCTCCTTGAGTCTCATTCGGAGGCAGTGAGGGTGACCATGCGGCCGCATGTGGCAGAGTTTTACCAAGCCTGCAGCGTGCGGCAGGCAGGTCGAGGCCCTGTGGCTGGCGGCCCCACTGGCCCTCACTCGGGGGCTTGGGCCGACTCTTGGGAGTGCTTAGGGACGCGCCTTCTGCTGGCCTGCACCTCCCCTCTCAGACAGCAGCCCTCCCTTCGTGTGTGGCCAGAAGGAAGCGGCTGACAACAGGGGAGGGGTTCTGAGGTGCCCTTGCGACGGGGAGGACGGTCCTCACCCTGACTCCTCCCCACCGTGCCCTGGAAATCCTCTCTCTGCTGACCTGCGGCCAGCCCCTCAGGACAAGGCCCCCTCCTCCCTGTGTCTCCCGCGTCTGTCCGTCCGCCCGCGTTCGCACTGAGGGAGCCCCTCAGTCTTTAGACCTGCCCGGAGGCTCCCAGGCCGACGTCAAGGGCGGGGTCCGCGTGGCCACCATAATGGGGTGTGGAGACCCTCGGTCCCCGCGAGGGTCCCGTCCTTCACTCCACAGGGCCTGGGGCGCTCCCTCTACTGAGCTGAGCCAGGGTCCACCAGCCTCAGAGCGAGGCCTTCCTTGCCCGAGACCCCGCGGGGGAAGCGGATGGACTTTGGGCCTAACAGCCAGGCCCGAGCCTCTGGGTCCGAGAGCAGGGGCGGGGTGGGCGGAGCCTGTGTGGCCGCCTCTTTTCGGAGGGAATGGGGATTGGGGGTGTTGGGGGCGTGTCCCCACACTTCTAACTGGGGTCATCTCATACCTTGACACCTGACGAGACGTGGCACTCCTCCCGCGGCTCACCCTCGCTGATCGGCAGCTGTCAAAAATGGCGCGCCCCCACAGCGCGGTTCGTAGGACGTGACTTCCGGTCATGCGCATCTGGGGTCCAGGAGGACAGCAGGGGCGGGGCGGGGCGGGCGGGTGGGCGGTGGGGGCTGGTTCCGGCGGAGCTTCCTCGCAGACCTGGCACGACGGCCTTTCATTGAGTCTTAGCAGGTCCTGGGACTTTTCCCTCTGCTCAGGTGAGTCAGCAGGCGTCACACCTTGGCTCTCATTTCTCTCGGCACCCCAGCCGGAAGTATCGGGGGCCCTGAGCCTCACAGCCATGCCTGGGTCCCCCGAGACTGACAGTGAGGGCTCTTTGGGGACACCTCTTCTATGGCGGATGCTGCTCTCAATCCTCTCTCAGTGTCTTCTCTTGACTCCCTGTAGGTGCTGGGCTACCTCCCGTCTGCTGACCTGAGGCCAAGGCCTCACATCAAATACATCAACTCCCTGAGATGGCTGGTGTGAAGTGCAGGCACGTCTCATCTGGACATTTCTGCCTGGAGCCTCCCAGAGATGGCTGCTGCAGGTAAGGTGAGCTGAGGGGAAAGGAGGCGAGACTCTTCTGTGGTTTGGAGCCCGTCAGGTCTCACTCAAGGTCCTCACGTTGACTGCTGGCAGGGCCTGCGATTCCTCCTTCTCTGGTATGAACCCATCCCTGTCCCCAGCCATGCCCCACAGAATCCCAGAGGAGTTAGTGAAGGGGTGCCTTAGCCTGACACTTCTCACTGTGGTCTCTGTTTGTTGACATCAGGGACATTGCCCAAAAGTTCAGAAATGAATTTCTGTCCTTTTGTACAACTGCTGTGTTACTTGCTTTTCTCTTTTAGTCCGTGTGCGATAGTCTATTAATATGATCACTTAAAAAGGCCAGTTGTCATCCACTAAGAAAGTTTCAGATGGTTATTTCACAGCCTGTGGACCATACTGCCACATCCAGCCCAATCTTTGGTGTGCCGTGCTCCTGGCATGCGGGCTCTGAAATGCTGCCTCAGATTCCTTCAGTGAAGCAGTAGAGATTCATGGTCCCGGAGCTCAGTGGAAGAATCAAGGGCTCAACGTTAAAGGCTTCTCTCTAATCAATCCTGTCATCTGCCTCTCTTGCAGGCTACAGACCTGTCTCCAATTCAGGGCATCCCCCTACCTGCCCACACTCAGGTTCCAGTTCAGTGGAGACTTATTGTCCCTCAGGGATTATTTAGTTTTGTGTTTTTGCTTTTGTTAATGTTTTTTCTTTGTTCCTTCTGTAATTTTTCCGTGGTTGACTTTGGGTACAGGAAACAGTAGCCCATGTTTGATTGTCATCAGCTGCTATGGATAAGGTACTAAATCTGTAAATGAATTAAGGAAAATCGATATTCTTACAATATCTGTGCCTCACCAATACACATAACATACTATTCTGGTTGAGACTTCTTTTTCCTAAGTCAATCAGGAAATTCTTATTATTGCCTGCATGGAGATTATATACATATTTGTATGGCTTCTTTCTAGATATGTTTTTATATCGTTGCTTTTGTCTATGGTGTATTTTCTTGTCTCTTTTTGATTTTTTTTAACATCTTTATTGGAGTATAATTGCTTTAGAGCAGTGTGTTAGTTTCTGCTTTATAACAAAGTGAATCAGTTATACATATACATATATCCCCATATCTCCTGCCTCTTGCATGTCCCTCCCTCCCACCCTCCCTATCCTACCACTCTAGGTGGTCACAAAGCACCTAGGTGATCTCCCTGTGCTATGCAGCTGCTTCCCACTGGCTATCTGTTTTACGTTTGGTAGTGTATATATGTCCATGCCACTCTCTCACTTTGTCCCAGCTTACCCTTGCCCCACCCCGTATCCTCAAGTCCATTCTCTAGTAGGTCTGCATTTTTATTCCCGTGTTGCCCCTAGGTTCTTCATGACCATGTTTTTTTTTTTTTTTTCTTAGATTCCATGTATATGTGTTAGCATATGGTATTTGCTTTTCTCTTTCTGACTTACTTCACTCTGTATGACAGTCTCTAGGTCCATCCACCTCGCTACAAATACCTCAGTTTCGTTCCTTTTTTTTTTTTTTTTTTTTTTTTTTTTATGCGTTACGCGGGCCTCTCACTGCTGCGGCCTCTCCCGCCGCGGAGGACAGGCTCCGGACGCGCAGGCCCAGCGGCCATGGCCCACGGGCCCAGCCGCTCCGCGGCATGTGGGATCCTCCCAGACCGGGGCACGAACCCGTGTCCCCTGCATCGGCAGGCGGACTCTCAACCACTGCGCCACCAGGGAAGCCCCTCGTTCCTTTTTATGGCTGAGTAATATTCCATTGTATATATGTGCCACATCTTCTTTATCCATTCATCTGTTGATGGACACTTAGGTTGCTTCCATGTCCTGGCTATTGTAAATAGAGCTGCAATGAACATTTTGGTACATGACTCTTTTTGAATTATGGTTTTCTCAGGGTATATGCCCAGTAGTGGGATTGCTGGGTCATATGGTAGTTCTATTTTTAGTTTTTTCATGAACGTCCATACTGTTCTCCATAGTGGCTGTATCAATTTACATTCCCACCAACTGTGCAAGAGGGTTCCCTTTTCTCCACACCCTCTCCAGCATTTACTGTTTGTAGATATTTTGATGGTGGCCATTCTGCCCAGTGTGAGATGATATCTCATTGTAGTTTTGATTTGCATTTCTCTAATGATTAATGATGTTGAGCATTCTTTCAAGTGTCTGTTGGCAATCTGTATGTCTTCTTTGGAGAAATGTCTATTTAGGTCTTCTGCCTATGTTTGGATTGGGTTATTTATTTTTTTCATATTGAGCTGCATGAGTTGCTTGTATGTTTTGGACATTAATCCTTTGTCAGTTGCTTCATTTGCAAATATTTTCTCCCGTTCTGAGGGTTGTCTTTTCGTCTTGTTTATGGTTTCCTTTGCTGTGCAAGAGCTTTTAAGGTTCATTAGGTCCCATTTGTTTAGTTTTGTTTTTATTTCCATTTCTCTAGGAGGTGGGTGAAAAAGGACCTTGCTGTGATTTATGTCATAGAGTGTTCTGCCTACGTTTTCCTCCATAGAGGTTGATGGTGTCTGGCCGTATATTTAGGTCTTCAATGCATTTTGAGTTTATTTTTGTGTATGGTGTTAGGGAGCGTTCTAATTTCATTCTTTTACATGTAGCTGTCCAGTTTTCCCAGCACCACCTATTGAAGAGGCTGTCCTTTCTCCACTGTATGTTCTTGCCTCCTTTATGAAAGATAAGGTGACCATATGTGCGTGGGTTTATCTCTGGACTTTCTATCCTGTTTCATTGATCTATATTTGTGTTTCTGTGCCAGTACCATACTGTCTTGATCACTGTAGCTTTGTAGTGTAGTCTAAAGTCAGGGAGCCTGATTCCTCCAGCTCCATTTTTCTTTCTCAAGATTGCTTTGGCTATTCATGGTCTTTTGTGTTTCCATACATATTGTGAAATTTTTTGTTCTAGTTCTGTGAAAAATGCCAGTGGTAGTTTGATAGGGATTGCATTGAATCTGTAGATTGCTTTGGGTAGTAGAGTCATTTTCACAATGTTGATTCTTCCGATCGAAGAACATGGTATATCTCTCCATCTAGTTGTATCATCTTTAATTTCTTTCATCAGTGTCTTATAATTTTCTGCATACAGGTCTTTTGTCTCCTTAGGTAGGTTTATTCCTAGATATTTTATTCTTTTTGTTACAGTGGTGAATGGGAGTGTTTTCTTAGCTTCACTTTCAGATTTTTCATCATTATTGTATAGGAATGCCAGAGATTTCTGTGCATTAATTTTGTATCCTGCTACTTTACCAGATTCATTGAGTAGCTCTAGTAGTTTTCTGGTAGCATCTTTAGGATTCTCTACGTAGAGTATCATGTCATCTGCAAACAGTGACAGCTTTACTTCTTCTTTTCCAATTTGGATTCCTTTTATTTCTTTTCCTTCTCTGATTGCTGTGGCTAAATCTTCCAAAACTATGTTGAATAATAGTTGTGCGAGTGGGCAGCCTTGTCTTGTTTCCGATCTTAGTGGAAATGGTTTCAGTTTTTCACCCTTGAGGATGATGGTGGCTGTGGGTTTGTCATATATGGCCTTTAATAGGTTGAGGAAAGTTCCCTCTATGCCTACTTTCTGCAGGGTTTTTTATCATAAATGGGTGTTGAATTTTGTCGAAAGCTTTCTCTGCATCTATTGAGATGATCATCTGGGTTTTCTCCTTCCATTTGTTAATATGGTGTATCACGTTGATTGATTTGCGTATATTGAAGAATCCTTGCATTCCTGGGATAAACCCCACTTGATCATAGTATACGATCCTTTTAATGTGCTGTTGGACTCTGTTTGCTAGTATTTTGTTGAGGAGTTTTGCGACTATGTTCATCAGTGATATTGGCCTGCAGTTTTCTTTCGTTGTGACATCTTTGTCTGGTTTTGGTATCAGAGTGATGGTGACCTCATAGAATGAGTTTGGGAGTGTTCCTCCCTCTGCTATATTTTGGAAGAGTTTGAGAAGGATAGGTGTTAGCTCTTCTCTAAATGTTTGATAGAATTCGCCTGTGCAGCCATCTGTTCCTGGGCTTTTGTTTGTTGGAAGATTTTTAATCACAATTTCAATTTCGGTGCTTGTGATTGGTCTGTTCATATTTTCTATTTCTTCCTGGTTCAGTCTCACAAGTTTGTGCATTTCGAAGAATTTGTCCATTTCTTTCAGGTTGTTCATTTTTTTGGCATAGAGTTGCTTGTAGTTATGTCTAATGATCCTTTGTATTTCTGCCGTGTCAGTTGTTACTTCCCCTTTTCCATTTCTAATTCTATTGATTTGAGGCTTCTCCCTTTTCTTGTTGATAAGTCTGGCTAATGGTTTATCAATTTTGTTTATCTTCTCGGAGAACCAGCTTTTCGTTTTATTGATCTTTGCTATCGTTTCCTTCATTTCTTTTTCATTTATTTCTGATCTGATCTTTATGATATCTTTCCTTCTGCTAACTTCGGGCTTTTTTGGTTTTCTTTCTCTAATTGCTTTAGGTGTAAGGTTAGGTTGTTTATTTTAGATTTCTCTTGTTTCTTGAGGTAGGATTGTATTGCTGCAAACTTCCCTCTTAGAACTGCTTTTGCTGCATTCCATAGGGTTTGGGTCATCGTGTTTCATTGTCATTTGTGTCTAGGTATTTTTTGATTTCCTCTTTGATTTCTTCAGTGATCTCTTGGTTACTAAGTAGTGTGTTGTTTAGCCTCCATGTGTTTGTATTTCTTACAGATTTTTTCATGTAATTGATACCTAGTCTCATAGTGTTGTGGTCGGAAAAGATACGTGATACGATTTCAATTTTCTTAAATTTACCAAGGCTTGATTTGTGACCCAAGATATGAACTATCCTGGAGAATGTTCCATGAGCACTTGAGAGGAATGTGTATTCTGTTGTTTTTGGATGGAATGTCCTATAAATATCAATTAAGTCCATCTTGTTTAATGTATCATTTAAAGCTTGCGTTTCCTTATTTATTTTCATTTTGGATGCTCTGTCCATTGGTGACAGTGGGGTGTTAAAGTCCCCTACTATGATTGCGTTACTGTCGCTTTCCCCTTTTATGGCTGTTAGTACTTGCCTTATGTATTGAGGTGCTCCTATGTTGGGTGCATAAATAGTTACAATTGTTATATCTTCTTCTTGGATTGATCCCTTGGTCATTGTGTAGTGTCCTTCCTTGTCTCTTGTAATAGTCTGTGTTTTAAAGTCTATTGTGTCTGAAATGAGAAATGCTACTTCAGCTTTCTTTTGATTTCCATTTGCATGGAATATCTTTTTCCATCCCCTCCCTTTCAGTCTGTATGTGTCCCTGGGTCCGAGGTGAGTCTCTTGTAGACAGCATATATACGGGTCTTGTTTCTGTATCCATTCAGCTGATCTATATCTTTTGGTTGGAGCATTTAGTCCACTTACATTTAAGGTAATTATCGGTATGTATGTTCCTGTTCCCATTTTCTTAATTGTTTTGGGTTTATTATTGTAGGTCTTTTCCTTCTCTTGTGTTTCCTGCCTAGGGAAGTTCCTTTAGCATTTGTTGTAAAGCTGGTTTGGTGGTGCTGAATTCTCTTAGCTTTTGCTTGTCTGTAAAGGTTTTAATTTCTCCATCAAAACTGAATGAGACCCTTGTTGGGTAGAGTAATCTTGGTTGTAGGTTTTTCTCCTTCATCATTTTAAATATGTCCTGCCACTGCCTTCTGGCTTGCTGAGATTCTGCTGAGAGATCAGCTGTTAACCTTATGGGGATTCCCTTATGTGTTATTTGTTGTTTTTCCCTTGCTGCTTTTAATATTTATTCTTCGTATTTAATTTTTGATAGTTTGATTAATACGTGTCTTGGCGTGTACCTCCTTGGATTTATCCTGTATGGGACTCTCTGTGCTTCCTGGACTTGATTAACTATTTCCTTTCCCATATTAGGGAAGTTTTCAACCATAATCTCTTCAAATATTTTCTCAGTCACTTTCTTTTTCTCATCTTCTTCTGGGACCCCTATAATTTGAATGTTGCTGCGTTTTTTGTTGTTTCTTGTTTTGTATTTGTAAATTTATTTATTTTATTTATTAATTTTTGGCTGCATTGGGTCTTTGTTGCTGAGCGCAGGCTTTCTCTAGTTGCGGCGAGCGGGGGCTACTCTTCATTGCAGTGTGTGTGCTTCTCATTGCGGTAGCTTGTCTTGTTGTGGATAGTGGGCTCTAGGCATGTGGGCTTCCATAGTCGTGGCGCACAGGCTCAGTAGTTGTGGCGCGCAAGCTCTAGAGCGCACGCTCAGTAGTTGTGGCACTTGGGCTTAGTTACTCTGTGGTATGTGGGATCTTCCTGGACCAGGGCTTGAACCGGCGTCCCCTGTGTTGGCAGGTGGATTCTTAACCACTGCGTCACTAGGCAATTCCGAATGTTGATGCATTTAATGTTGTCCCAGAGGTCTCTGAGACTGTCCTCAATTCTTTTCATTCTTTTTTCTTCACTCGGCTCTGCAGTAGTTATTTCCACTATTTTATCTTCCAGGTCACTTATCCGTTCTCCTGCCCCAGTTATTCTGCTATTGATCCCTTCTAGAGAATTTTCAATTTCATTTGTTGTGCTGTTCATCACTGTTTGTTTGCTCTTTAGTTCTTCCAGGTCCTTGTTAAACGTTTCTTGTATTTTTTCCATTCTGTTTCCAAGATTTTGGATCATCTTTACTATCATTATTCTGAATTCTTTTTCAGGTAGACTGCCTATTTCCTCTTCACTTGTTAGGTCTGGTGGGTGTTTGCCTTGCTCCTTCATCTGCTGTGTGTTTTTCTGTCTTCTCATTTTGCTTAATTTACTGTGTTTGGGGTCTCCTTTTCGCAGGCTGCAGGTTCGTAGTTCCCGTTGTTTCTGGTGTCTGTCCCCAGTGGCTAAGGTTGGTTCAGTGTGTTGTGTAGGCTTCCTGGTGGAGGGGACTAGTGCCTGTGTTCTGGTGGATGAGGCTGGATCTTGTCTTTCTGGTGGGCAGGTCCACATCTGGTGGTGTGTTTTGGGGTGTCTGTGGCCTTATTATGATTTTCGGCAGCCTCTGTGCTAATGGATGGGGTTGTGTTCCTGTCTTGTTAGCAGTTTGGCATGGGGTATCCAGCACTGTAGCTTGCTGGTCGTTGAGTGGAGCTGGGTCTTGGCGTTGAGATGGAGATCTCTGGGAGATTTTTGCCGTTTGATATACCGTGGAGCTGGGAGGTCTCTTGTGGACCAGTGTCCTGAACTTGGGTCTCCCACCTCAGTGGCATAGCCCTGATGCCTGGCTGGAGAACCAAGAGCGTGTCCTCCACACAGCTCAGAATAAAAGGGAGGGGTAAAAAAAGGAAGAAAGAAAGTAGAAGATAAAATAAAATAAAGTTATTAAAATAAAAATAATTATTAAGAAAAAAAATTTTTTAAGTAATAAAAAGAAAAAAAAAATGGTCAGACAGAACCCTAGGACGAATGGTAAAAGCAAAGATATACAGACAAAATCACACGCAGAAACATACACATACACACTTGCAAAAAATAGAAAAAGGAAAAAAATATATATATATATATCAGTGCTTCCAAAGTCCACCTCCTCAATTTGGGATGATTCATTGTCTATTCAGGTATTCCACAGATGCAGGGTACATCAAGTTGATTGTGGAGATTTAATCCGCTGCTCCTGAGGCTCCTGGGAGAGATTTCCCTTTCATTTCTTTGTTCGCACAGCTCCTGGGGTTCAGCTTTGGATTTGGACCCGCCTCTGTGTGTAGGTCGCCTGAGGCCGTCTGTTCCTCGCTCAGACAGGACTGCGTTAAAGGATCAGCTGACTCGGGGGCTCTGGCTCACTCAGGCCGTGGGGGGAGGAAGGGGTACTGAGTGCGGGGCGAGCCTGCGGCAGCAGAGGCCAGCGTGACATTGCACCAGCCTGATGTGCGCCGTGTGTTCTCCCGGGTAAGTTGTCCGTGGATCACGGGACCCTGGCCGTGGCGGGCTGCACAGGCTCCCGGGAGGGGAGGTGTGGAGAGTGACCTGTGCTTGCACACAGGCTTCTTGGTGGCTGCAGCAGCAGCCTTATCGTCTCGTGCCGGTCTCTGGGATCCGCGCTGATAGCCGCGACTCGCGGCCATCTCTGGAGCTCCTTTAAGCGGCACTCTTAATCCCCTCTCCTCGTGCAACAGGAAACAAAGAGGGAAGAAAAAGTCTCTTCTCTTCGGCAGCTCCAGACTTTTTCCCGGACTCCGTCCCGGCTAGCTGTAGCACACTAGCCCCCTTCAGACTCTGTTCACACAGCCAACCCCAGTCCTCTCCCTGGGATCCGACCTGCAAAGCCCGAAGCTCAGCTCCCAGCCCCCGCCCGCCCCGGCGGGTGAGCAGACGAGCCTCTCGGGCTGGTGAGTGCTGGTTAGCGCTGATCCTCTGTGCGGGAATCTCTCCGCTTTGCCCTCTGCACCCCTGTTGCTGCGCTCTCCTCCGTGGCTCCGAATCTTCCCTGCCCCCCACAGTCTCCGCCCGCGAAGGGGCTTCCTAGTGTGTGGAAACCTTTCCTCCTTCACAGCTCCCTCCCACTGCTGCAGGTCCCATCCCTATTCTTTGGTCTCTTTTTTCTTCCTTCTTTTGCCCTACCCAGGTACGTGGGGAGTTTCTTGCCTTTTGGGAGGTCTGAGGTCTTCTGCCAGCATTCAGTAGTAGATGTTCTGTAGGAGTTGTTCCACGTGTAGTTGTATTTCTGATGTATTTGTGGGTGGAAGGTGATCTCTGTGTCTTACTCTTTCGCCATCTTGAAGCTCCTGGTGTATTTTCTATTAACATGATCTAAGGAATTGTTGATTTTGTTTCCGCCCAGTCTCTTGATTTCGCTGTGGTGATCTTTTTTTTCCACCAGGTTTCTGAAGTTCCTTATATGTTTGACTATTTTCTGTGCCTATTTCCTTAGAGTTTTAATTAGAGGATCAAATTATTAGCATTGTTATCTTTTGCTTTTCATTACTCATGACTCTTATTTATTTGGTATTGCTGTATATAGCTCTGTACTGGCTATGTGTTCTTGTCCAGATTTTTTTCTAGTTTTTAAATTAATAGACATTTTTAAAGAACAGATTCAGGACTACAGAAAATTAAGCAGATAGTGCAAAGAGTTCCCATACAGCCACTCACTTCTTCCAGTTAGTTTTTCCTATTATTAACATCTTGTATTGGTTCAATGGGTACAAGTTCATTTGTTATAATTGATCAACTAATAGTGATACATTATTATTGACTATTGTCCACTGTTTATAACACATTTCACTTTTTGTGCTTTACACTTCTATAGTGGCTGACAAAGGCATGACGTCATCTACTCACCAAGAGAGCATCATGCAGAAAAGTTTCACTGCCCTAAAAATCTCCCGTGCTCCACCTGTCCATCCCTCAAAACCTCACTTTGAGCCCCTGACAACTCTGAACTTTTTACTCTCTCTAGAGTTTTGCCTTTTCCAGAGTATAATTTTGACGGAATCCTACAGTATGTAGGCTTTTCATTTATTTTTTTTTTTAACATCTTTATTGGAGTATAATTGCTTTACAATGGTGTGTTAGTTTCTGCTTTATAACAAAGTGAATCAGTTATACATATATACCCATATCTCTTCCCTCTTGCGCCTCCCTCCCTCCCACCCTCCCTATCCCACCCCTCTAGGTGGTCACAAAGCACCGAGCTCATCTCGCTGTGCTATGCGACTGCTTCCCCTTAGCTCTGTGTTTTACATTTGGTAGTGTATATATGTCCATGCCACTCTCTCACTTTGTCCCAGCTTACCCTTCCCCCTTCCCATATCCTCAGGTCCATCCTCTAGTAGGTCTGCATCTTTATTCCCATCTTGCCCCTAGGTTCTTCATGACCATTTTTTTTTTCTTACCGTGTTAGCATACGGTATTTGTTTTTCTCTTTCTGACTTACTTCACTCTGTATGACAGACTCTAGGTCCATCCACCTCACTACAAATAACTCAATATGTAGGCTTTTTAAACTAGCTCCTTTTGCTAATCAATATACATTTAAGTTTCTCTATATCTGTTTGTGGTTTGAAATGTCATTTCTTTTCATGGCTGAATAGCATTCCATCATGTGGACTACCACACTTTGTTTACCCATTCATCTGCTGAAGGTCATCTTGGTTGATTTCAGTTTGTGGCAGCTATGAATTAGTGTACTATTAACATTTGTTTGAAGGCTTTTGGGTGGACATAAGTTTTCAACTCTTTTGAGTAAATACCTAGGCGTTTAATTGCTAGATCATATGATAAGATTATGTTTAGCTTAAAAGAAACTTCCAGACAGTTTCCAGTGTGTCTCTATCACTTTGCATTCCCTTTAGCACTGAATGAGAGTTCCTGTTCGTCCCCATCCTTGCCAGCATTTGGTATTATCAGGTGTTTGTTTTTGTTTTAGCCATATTAATAGGTATCTCATTGTTGTTTTAATCCCAGAGTCCCTGAAGACATGTGATGTTGATCATCTTTTCGTATGCTATTTGCCATCTGTGTATATTTTTGGTGGGGCGTCTGTTCAGCTCTTTTAACCACTGGTAAATTGACTTTTTTGTTCTCTTATTGTTGAGTGTTTTAAGAGTTCATTGTATATTTTTGATTCCCGTTTATTATCAGATGTGTCTTACAATTATTTTTTCCCAGTCTGTGGCTTGTCTTTTCATTCTCTTAATAGTACCTTTTACAGAGTAGAAGTTTTTAATTTTAATGAAGTTCAGCTTATCATTTTTCTCTTTCATGGATTGTGCTTTTGGTGTTGTGTCTAAAATCTCGTCGCCAAACCCAAGACTTTCTCCTATATTACCTTCTGTTCTGTTTGTTTTTTTGTTTGTTTGTTTTCACACTCCTCATGGCAGGCAGGATCTTAGTTCCCTAACCAGGGATCAAACCCATGCCCGCTGCAGTGGAAACACAGTCTTAACCACTGGACCGCGAGGCGGGGTTGGGGGGAGGGGCGTCCCTGGATTTGTTTTTAATTTTGAGTTTTCCATTTAGGTCTGTGATCCATTTTGAGTTAATTATTTTGCAACATGTAAAGTCTGTATCAACATTCTTTTTTGTTGTATGTGGATGTCTAGCTGTCCCAGCACTGTGAGTTAAAAGACTCCTTTCTCTGTTGAATTGCCTTTGCTCCTCTGTTGAAGATCAGTTGATTGTATGAGAGGTCTGTTTCTAGGTTTTCTATTCTGTGCCTTGGTCTATTTGTCTCTTGTTTTGCTAATAGTATGTGGTCTTGATTATTGTAGCTTTGAAGTCCGTTTTGAAATCCAGTAATATCAGTTCTCTGACTTTGATCTTCTTCGGTATTGATTTGAGTTGGTTATTATGGATCTTTTCATTTTTTATATAAACTTTAGATTGTTTGTTGCTATCTACAAAATAACTTGCTGGAGTTTTGAGCAGAATTGTATTGAGTATATAAATCAAGTTGGGAGTAACTGACATCTCAACAATCTTGCATCCTCCTATCCATGAACATGGAGTGTTTCTCTATTTAGATCTTCTTAAATTTTTTTCAGTGACATTTGTATTTCTCATATAAATCTTATACTTATTTTTCTAAGAATTATCTATAATCAATCATTTTTTGGTGCTAATGTAAATGGCATTAGGTTTTTCAATTGCAAATTCCATTTGTTTATTGGAAAGCAATTGACTGTTGTATATTAACCTTGGCTTATTAATACCAGGAGTTTTCTTGTTGTTGATTATTTGAGATTTCCTACATAGACAATTAGGTCATCTGTGAGCAAAAACAGTTTTATTTTTTCCTTTCAAATCTGTATATCTTTTGCTTCCTTCTCTTATCTTATTGCATTGGCTAGGACTTGCAGTACAGTGTTGAATAGGCATGGTGAGAAGGGATATCTTAGCCTTGTTCCTGATCTTAGTGTGAGAGCATCTATCTTCTCAGTATGAAGTAGGATGTTTTACCTGTTTTTTTTTTTTTTTTTTTTTTGTAGATGTTGCATTCGGTATATGAAGCTGAGCCAATGCCTCTCTACTTCTAGTTTGCTGGGAAATTTTATGATGAATGGGTATTAGATTTTATCAAATTTTTTTTCTTCTATTGATATGATCGTGTGATTATTTTCTTTAGCCTAATGATATGATGAGTTATCATTACTGATTTTCAAATGTTGCACACCTGAAATAAAGTCCACTTAGTTGTGGTATATAATTCCTTTTATACATTGTTAGATTTGTTTTGCTTATACTTTGTTGGGGAATTTGCATCTATGTTCATGAGAGATATTGGTGGTCAATTCTCCTTTCTTTTAATTTCTTTTTCTGGTTTTGACATTAGAGTGATGCTGGCCTCATAGAATGAATTAGGAAGTGTCCTCTCTACTTCTGTTTTCTGGAAGAGATTGTAGAGAATTGTTTTCATGTCTTCCTTAAATTTTTGTTAGAATTCATCAGTGGAATCATCTGGGCCTGGTGCTGTCTTTATTGGAAGCTTATTAATTATAGATTAAATTTCTTTAATAGATACAGACCTATTCTGATTATCTATTTATCCTTGTATAGTTTGGGGAAATTGTATCTTCAAGCAATTTGTCGATTTAACTTTTCAAATTTGTAGGCATAGAGTTGTTTATAACATTCATTTATTATCCTTTTAATGTCCGTGCAATCACTGGTGATGGCCCTTCTTTCATTTCTGCTATTAGTGATTTAATTGGTGTTTTCTCTCTTTTTATTTTCCTTGAGTAGCCTGGTTAGAATGTTATCTTGTTTCTTCTTTTGGATATGTTCAAAGAAACAGCTTCTGGTTTTGTTGTTTTTCTCTATTTTTTTTCCCTTTCTTCAGTGTCAATTGATTTCTGCTTTGATTTATCATTTCTTTTTCCTCGGCTTTTTTTCTCTTCGTTCACCAGTTTACTAAGGTAGAAGCTTAAATTATTGATTTTAGATTTTTCTAGTATAGACGTTCAATGCTATACGTGTCCCTTTAAGTACTGGTTTTGCTATATTGCACAACTTTTGATAAGTTGTAATTTTGTTTTCATTTAGTTAAACATATTTTAAATTTCTCGTTAGATTTACTCTTTGGCCCATGTGTTATTTAGAAGTATATTGTTTAATCTCCAAGTACCCTTGATTTTCTTGCTATTGTTTTGTTATCAGTTTCTAGTTTATTTCCATCGCAGAATGAGATCATTCTTTGTATCATTTATATTCTTTTAAGTTTGATGATGTGTGTTTTATGGCATAGAATGTGATCTATCTTGGTGTATGTTCCATGTGGACTTGAAAATAATGTGCTTTCTGCTGTTGTCAAGTATTGTATGAATGTCGTTTAGATCTAGTTAATTGACGTTGCTTTTCAGTTCAACTGCACCTTACTGAGTTTCTGCCTAGTGGATTTGTCAATTATGAAAAGAGATGTGTTGACATCTCCTTCTCTAAGAGTAGATGTGTCTCATCAGTGTTTGCCTCGTGTATCTTAACAGAATTTTTTGGTGCATACACATTAAGGATTGCCATGATTTCTTTGAGTATTGGCCACTTAATCATTAAGTAATGCCCATGTTTATTCCTGACTTTCTTGTTCTGAATTCTGTTTTGTCTGAAATAAATATGGCTAGAGCAGATGTTGTTTTTGTTTTTGTTTTCACTCATATTAGCATGGTAGCGTTTTGTCTATCCCAGTCTCCCCATTCATCCTACCCTCGCTTTGCCCCCCTTGGTGTCCATACGTTTGTTCTCTATATCTGTGTCTTTATTTCTGCCTTGCAGACTGGTTCATCTGTGCCATTTTTCTTATTTCCACATGTATGCATCAATATACGATATTTGTTTTTCTCTTTCTGACTTACTTCACTCTGCATGATAGTCTCTAGGTCCTTCCACGTCTCTACAAATGACCCAGTTTCGTTCCTTTTTATGGCTGAGTAATGTTCCATTGTATATATGTACCACACCTGCTTTATCCATTCATCTGTCGATGGGCATTTAGGTTGCTTCCATGACCAGCTATTGTATCCATCCCTCTACTTTTAATCATTTCATGTCTTTATATTTAAAGTGGGTTTCTTATAAACAGCATAGGGTTAGGTCTCCTTTGTTTTCATTCTTTTTATCAATCTCTACCTTTCAATTGGTATATTTAGACCGTTCACATTAAAAGTGATTATTGATACAGCTGGATTAACATTGACCATATTTGTAACTGTTTTCTACTCATTGAGCTTTTTGTTTCTTTTTTAATCCCCTGCTCTTTTTCTGCCTTCTCTAATTTTAATTCAAGATTTAACGTTACTCCGTTTTCTGTCCTATTTCGCATTATCAGTTATAGTTTTAAAAATTTTCTAGTGGTTTCTGTAGCATTTGCGTTATACTTTTCCAACGTATTCAAGTCCTCTTTCAAATAACCCCATCCTGCTTCACGGTTAGCGCAAGTATCTCGTAACAGTGCAAGTATACCATTTCTGCCATTTATCTCTCTTATCCATAGTGTATAACCACTGGATGCATTGCTGTTATAATATTATTTTGAAGAAATAGTTATCTTTTTTGATCAGTTGAAAATAATAAAAATAAAAGGCTTTAGTTTATCTTCATTTACTCCTTTGTTACTCCCTTTCTTTATGTCGGCCAAAGCTTCTGACCTATATCATATTCCTTTTCCCAGAGGAACTTCTTTTAATATTTCTTGCAAAGTAGATCTGCGTGACAAATTTCCATCAGTTTTTGTCTGTCAGAGAAAGTCTTTATTTCTCATTACCGTTGAAGGATTTTCTCCCCCTGGCTACAGAATTCTAGGTTGGTGGTAGTGTTTTTGTTGTTGTTGTTGGGTTTTTTCATTTCAATGCTTTAAAAATTTAACTGTAGTCTTTTCTTGATAGCATCGTTTGTGAAGAGAAATCTTGGTAATTGTTACCCTTGTTCCTCTATAGTAAGTTCTTTTTTTTCTCTAGCTCGTCTCGAGAATTCTCTTTTTGTTTGGTTTCCTGCAGTTTGAGTATGATATGCCTAGGTGTAGATTATTTTTTTCTATTTATCCTGCTTGGTGTTCTCTGAGCTTCCTAGGTCTGTGGTTTAGTGTCTGTCATTAATTTGGGGAAATTCTCAGTCATTATTACTTTGAAAATTCTGCTTCCTTCTCCGTTTCTTCTCAGAGTATTCCCACTATGCATATGTTACATCTCTTGTAATTGTTCCACAATCCTTGGTTAGTCATTTCTTTTTTAAAAATTATTTTGTTTTCTCTTTGCTTTTTAGTTTGAGGGTTTTCTATCAATGTATATCTTTAATTTCACTGAGTCTTTCCTTGGCCATGTGCAGTCTACTGGTGAGTCTGTCAGTGGTATTCTTCACGTCAGTTACGATGTTTTTGATTTCTCACATTTCCTTTTGATGCTTTCCTACAGTTTCCATCTCTCTGTATACATTACCTACTATTCTTGCATGTTGTTGACTTTTTCCATTAGAGGCCTAGCGTATGAATCATAAGTATTATAAAATCCTAGTCTTATATTCCAAATTATCTCCTATACCTGAGTGTGGTTAATTTGCTTGCTTTGTTTAATCAGACTGTGCTTTGCTGCCTTTTAGCATATCTTATAATTTTTCGTTGAAGGCTGGACTTAATGTATTGGAAAATAAGAATCGATTTAAAGCGCCTTTAGCATGAGAGTTTGTGTTTATCTGCATAAGAGTTATGTCGTGTTTACTGTTTGCTCTTAATGTAGGCACCTGAGATTTCAGTTTCCTTGAGTGTTCCTGTTGTCTTTGGTTTTCCCTAGGAACGCCTTCATAAGTAGTCTAAGCCTTGCAGTTCTTTCAGCAGGAATCCTCTGATATTATATTGGACCTTGTTGATGCAGTGGTAAGTTGTCCGGGAAGTGTCCTATAATCCTGTGATTAGCTCTCCATGTTTTAGTGGCTCTGTGCCCCCTGGGCTATTGCCTTCACAAATGCTTCTCAGCTTTTATCCCCCGTGTTATGTGACATAGGAAGTCTGGAGGGAGCTGGAGTTAGGATTTTCCCTTCATCCAAGTTAGTTGGTTTAGGAAAGTACACAGAACAGAAACATGTGGACCTGTGTTTCAAAATGGTTACTTTTTCCTAGGTGTATTTCAAAAGGGCTTATGTCCCCCTCATGCCAGAAGCATGAGGACATTTTTCTTGGATCTTTACGGTGAGAACCTGTTAGGACCCCAGAAGGTAAAACTCACAGAAGTGTGTGGGCTCCCCTAAGACTCGGCTCCTAGGAGTTTTGGGCTCTGAAGCTTGTCACACATAGCTTCCAGTGTTGCATCAAGTACAATGTAAATTTTTCTCCTCCTT